>NW_004798174.1:176925-178362 GCF_000002075.1 Aplysia californica
GTCAAAATGGCGGTCATTTAATATTGGGATAAAACAGGCAAGCAAACTGTCAAAATGGCGGTCATTTAATATTGGGATAAAACAGGCAAGCAAACTGTCAAAATGGCGGTCATTTAATATTGGGATAAAACAGGCAAGCAAACAACAGAAACAAAAAGAAGGAAAGCAAATAAGTAGGACCTTTAAGTGACACCCTCCAACCACATGCGACTGTTTTCTCAGAAATGATTTATATCTAATATTGTCGAAATTGTCCAAGACGGTCACTCATTATCGAGTAGAAGAAGTGTTTGTCTTACACAGATGGAGGTCTTGGACATTGTCATTATAATCAAAGATCGTACATGACACGACAGTTCACTCCTCTCTTTGAGCCAATTAAAATATGTCCTCAAAATTCGAAAACGTGCGGACTTAGCGCTTAGAGTTTCCCTACTTAAGCGAAAAACAATAAAAGTGAAAGTAACAAACTGTGCTGTTCTTATTCTTCTTCTGGGAGAAACGAAAGAAAGATTCAAAACAAAGACTCCAGCGCCATCTGAACCAATGCGCGGACTTCCGCGGACACTTTTGTGGCTGAGTGAACTATCTTGTTATGTGCGATCTTTGTTAGCGTCTATATGTTAGAAAATATTTTTAAAACCCGCACACACGAGGGTTGGAGCAGGAAGTGGTCATTTGTACAAATGATTGTCTTAGACAGGTGGCCGTTAGTACAGCAAGTTGGACAGTAATTATACCGGCACTTTAGCTTACTTTACTGCCACACCCACCGAATTCCAGCAGTAGCTTCCGCCGACTTCAACTTCAACTCAGAACTTATATAATTATATCTGCTGTATTGGCCTTTGCCTCGTTTCCCCTCGCTGACAACATGCCATCATCATCCCTCACTGTCCACCTGCGCCGGTTTGGAGCAATGTGCGACTCTGTAAACACCAAGTCTTGGATTTCCCGGGCCCTTGAACCTGCCCCGCCCACCCGAGTCCACTCAGTGTCTTAAGGGTCTGCTGCTGGCGGAACCATTTCCATTTCAATACCTGGGTGGGCTTGCGCGACCGCTGGGTTTTTTCCCCAGCTATGGTCACTAGCGTCTATTTCTAGAATAATACATGTATTATAGCAAACAAGACTCTCCGGCGCAAAAAGAGGAATGAGTAGTAGCCTTTAAAAATAATAAGGAGTCACGAAAGAAAGACTCAAGGTTGTCGCAGAATTGTTGTTGTTGTTGTTGTTTGTTTTGTTTTTTTTGTGTTATTTTTTAAGCAACAGCTTTAGAAAGATTCGAAGGCATCAACGATTACAGATTAAAAGATCATGTTAACAGTAACAGACGGAAGATATTTTTTTTTCTTTCTCCTCCTCTTCTCCTTCTCTCTCTCTCTCTCTCTCTCTCTCTCTCTCTCTCTCTCTCTATCTATCTATCTATCTATCTAT
>NW_004798174.1:179306-184782 GCF_000002075.1 Aplysia californica
GAGAGAGAGTGAGAGAGAGAGAGAGAGAGAGAGAGAGAAAGAGAGAGAGGGGGGAGACAGAGAGAAAGAGAAAGAGGGAGGGGGGGGAGAGAGTGAGAGAGAAATAGAGAGAAATAGAGAGAGAGAAAAACATACCGAAAGAGAGAGAGAGAGAGAGAGAGATAGAAAGAGAGAGAGGGAGAGAGAGAGAGACGGAGAGAGATAGCGAGAGAGGGAGAAAAAGAGAAAGAGAAAAAGAGACAGAGAGAGAGATAGAGAGAGAGAAAGGGAGAGAGAGAGACAGAGAGACAGAGACAGAGACAGAGACAGAGACAGAGACAGAGAAAGCAAGGGCAGTGTCGGAGAGATTGTTAAAGAGAGAATTAAGAGAAAGAGAGAGAGCAGGGAGGGAGCAGAGAGAGAGAGAAACAGAGTTCTGAAGAGAGCAGGGAGAGAGTCCTGAAGAGAGCAGGGAGAGAGTCCTGAAGAGAGCGCGGACACCCGCGGGTGGTCATTGTCACTGGTCAGCGGGGCTGGGCTGGACACGTAGGTCGACAGTACAGGATAGGTAGTTGTCAGACTTTGCCAAACACACCTGGACGAGTCTCGAGATGGTTTTTCCGCGATCTCTAAGGGGCCAAACATCCACATGAGAGGCGGCTTAGACGAACGAGAGAACTGTTTTCGTGAGAAGATGACGGAGAAAAGAGAGTCATTTAGGGTAAAAAGATTTACTGGAGTTTATTCTGAGGACGAGGCTTGTCAAAGAACCAAAGCGAGGAGGAAAAATGGCATATCGGTGTCACAGAAAAGGGACGTAAGACTAAGAGAAAGGGAGGGAGAGAACTGAGAGAAGGGGAAAAAACCCGTCGAATTACACATGTATTTCACTGCGGCTTCTTCGTTATGCGTAACTTTACAATGTAAAAGTTGTTCCCACATTCGATCCGGACATTGGGGATTGCCTTGTTAGTGAGACAACTTCCTGGGCCTTCGGCATATTATTGTGGTAGGGTGGCCAGTTCCTTTCCACGCCGCCTTTACTTCCCCATCTCGAAGTCAGATACTCATTACTGCTGGGTGGGCAAGAGGGAGGCGAAAATATATCTTTTGTCTCTACGAACATAGATGTGCTACAGCCCAGAAGGATAACTAACTTAATCGGACTATGGTATAACTGAAGATATCTTTGATGGCATCACAGACTTGTATTAAAATTTCCTTATAGATGGTGAATTCTCATGTACTTCCTGCTCACGATTCAGTGAACCATTTGCCTCGATTTGTTTAAAGGAAAGGTAGACAGACAGATATAAACGAGAGAGAGAGAGAGAGAGAGAGAGAGAGAGAGAGAGAGAGAGAGAGAGAGAGAGAGAGAGAGAGAGAAAGAGAGAGAATTGTTTTTCGAATATCTCGATCTTTCTGCGAGGACGTTGTATCCTTGTCAGCCTGATAGGCCCTAACAGGCAGGATCGAAGACCGCTTCCTAGATGTCTAAATTGTATCGACGGGAATGTAAAACACCGACATTAAAAAAAAAATACAACCACCTTTCCAATCTCTATATTGTCACTAGATATTATCTTTAATTGTATCAAATACCGAGAGAGAAGGCAGCTACGGCACCTGTCTAAAAGCCCGAGCAAATCGAACTCAAGCCTCTTACGTGACAGGCGACTAGCTTGAGAATTATACCACATAGTAGGTGTTGTCACCAACAACTAGACAAAAGAGAAATTTTCTTCGTTGAAAAGTCCCTATCCAGCCGCCACACTCCCCCCCCCCCCCCCCCCCCACACACTAAACACACACACACACACACACACACACACACACACACACACACACACACACACACACACACACACACACACACACACACAAACAAACAGACAAACACGCACTCTGTCACTCACAAACACCCGTACTCAAACACTCGCGAAAAAAATTATCTCGGCTAAGAAAAAAGAGAAAAAGTTTTCTCGCTGCACTCACTGAAATTATAAAGAAAAGCCTCGCTCGCTCTAGGTTGAGCAGTATAAGCACATTAGAACTGGAATACTCACCAGAGTCTATGGCTGGCTCCCTATTCCATTACCCAGACTTAGAGTAGAAGTTTGCACCAGCTCAAAGGTTCAATGAATGAGTCGCACCGTCTACACACCGCTCTAAGCCGATTTTCACACCGTCTCATCCGAGATGCACTCTTTTTAATCACTATGCCTACAGGCTTGCTTTACTTCTTTCTTCTTCATCTGTCTTTTTTTTTTTCTGTTCCACAGCAGCGATCGAACTGGTGGGTCTTTCTTGTTTCGCCCAGGCTTCCAGTAGACAAGATGGACGAACCAGGAAATTGTTTTAGGTAGCGAGACTAATAACGAACACCAGTCATAATTTAAATTTACTGTTCTCGTAGCAGATGGCTGCAAAGTAAAAGCTTTCGTCTACCTGGCAAATCGTTGTCCAGTAAAAGTAACGAACGGAAAAGTAAATTTAGCATCTTCAAAAGTAACAAAAGGAATTAGTAAATTTAACACCATCAAAAGTTGAAAAACGAAAAAGTAAATTTGACACCATCATAATAAGTAACAAGACGAAAAAGTAAATTTGACCTAATCGAAAGTAACAAAACGAACGAAAAGTAAATTTAACATCATCATAAAGTACAAGATCTGAGACAGACATCGGCGATCATGGTTCTCCATCCATTTCTCTGCTCGGATGAGCTTTAAAAAATCTCATTTTAATCTGGTGTTTTACAGTCACCCATATCTTTTTCAGGTTTTCCAAATACGTTTCTCTGGGTCTACCTCTGCCTCGTTTGCCTTCTGTTTTTTCCACGAGAAAAGGATGTTCAAAGCCTTCATGTCTAGTCAAGTGCCTTAGAAACTGCATTTGTCGATTACT
The DNA here is from genome assembly GCF_000002075.1 of Aplysia californica. NCBI lineage: Eukaryota > Metazoa > Mollusca > Gastropoda > Aplysiida > Aplysiidae > Aplysia > Aplysia californica. The sequence goes on from NW_004798174.1 coordinate 182,193, forward strand.
AAAGAAACATCAGGCTTTATAAGGAACTTCACAATATCAGACACCAGATTTGTTTATTGGTTAAAATAAAGTCCATGTTCACATTTGAAAAACAAAACAAATGTCTGTATAATATATAATATATTTGGTTTGTTTGTTTCTTTTTTTTCTTATAAGTTCACATTTTTCAAATGTAAGCATTTTGAAGCTTGTGATCACAGGGTGACCGTTGGGGCACTGTCCCCGTCAAATGACATCTCTTCAAGACTTGTTCCCAGACTGCCTTTAGGCAGAAGAATTTACCACAGAATAATGATAATAATAATAATAATAATAATAATAATAATAATAATAATAATAATAATAATAATAATAATAATAATAATAATAATAATAATAATGATAATAATAATAATAATAATAATAATAATAATAATAATAATAATAATAATAATGATAATAATAATAATACTAATTTTTTTTAAAAATCATCATCATCATCATAATCATCATCAACATTACTGTTATATCATTGTTGTTGTTGTTGTTGTTATTGTAGTTATTGTTGTTATTGTAGTTATTGTATTATTGTTGTTGTTGTTATTATTATTATTATTATTATTATTATTATTATTATTATTATTATTATTATTATTATAAACGTGTGCCGCCAACTATTAAGAACCACAGAACATTTTCCAACTCTACGCGAATCTAAAATTAAAACCAAATAGAAATATAACTGTACGTCTATGGCCTTTTGTGTCTAGACAGTGGGTGGTTGGCAGATGCTCTGGTCTTCTTTCCTATCAAACATTCTATCATCTTGATCTCCCCTCCTTTTTTCGTGTGTTTGTTACTCTCTTGTAACACCTCCAATCTTCGCCACTTACATAACCTTATTTTGTTGCAAGTGCCGTAAAACACTTACTAAAACAACAAAAAAGTATTGGCAAAGTAAAATAAAGCAGGATGCACGATACGTCTTTCCCTGTAGACATAGAGGAAATCGATTGCCCGTGTACTACTTTCAGCTTCGGGCCACGTTCTGAGAAGATTTAATTTTAACCTTGACAGACCCAGTTATGTATGTATTTCCATCACAGTAGGCTCCGGTCACCTCACACGTGGACGATTATTTTTACCGTAATCCATCCAATTTTCTCCACAAAATATCCTACATGTTATCTTCGTTCAAACAAAAGCAGTGACATTTTTTTTTTATTTCTGCAAAAATTTACAGAAATAATCAATAATTTTATTTGTGGCTTTTGAGTTCAGTGACTCTAGTATTACCTGAACCAGAGGAACGTGAGGGCTAAAAATAGTCCAACGCTGTGTGGGTTTAAGGCAGTTTATAATATGCACCAATCGCGTGAGATTTTCGCAACTAGATTTGGCTGGATTACATGATACATACCTTTCTGCTCAGTGGACCCAATGCTATGTATGACGTGTCCCCTCTATGTATGTCCGTCTTTGTCCATGTCTCCCTCTTTTTTGTCCACTCTCTCTCTCTCTCTCTCTCTCTCTCTCTCTCTCTCTCTCTCTCTCTCTCATTTCACTGCGATATGACCCAATGAAAAGGGAGAATGGACAATCCGAGTACAACAATATTTGCTCGTAGATTCAAACCGTGATCATCCACGTTTCAGTCCTGCGTGATAGCAACTGAACAAATAGTTCGCCTTTGTGCTCCCCTAGGAACAACACTACAGTACTTAACTCTGTGTGAGGGTGTCCATTCCTGGAGGATGAATAATATGATTCATGCCGTAAGTTCTACTTCTCATCGTGGGTGGTTGGCGGGCGTTTCACAGTGGTTTGGCTCATTCTTTCCTGTCGAACATCTATCGTCATCGTCTCTCCTCCTTCTTCTCTTTATACATTACTCTCGAGTAACACCTCTAATCTTCGGCGACGCTTATATGAACTAATTCTGCTTGCAAATGCCGGAGAATTCTGAATAAACTAAAAGAAAATAACATAATCTTGTTGCAAGTGCCGTAAAACTCTTACGTAAACTAACAGTAGACTTCTCATGGCCCCCCACGATCCGTACACTCAGACGTTATCTCAATGAGTCAGGGAAAGGAAAAAACAACAAACTGGACACAGATTGTGATTTCTCATGCACCCTCCTCCCTCCCCCTCCCCACCCCACCCCACCCACACAGCACGAACACCTTCACGTTTAGTTTGAATGTCTTGTTTTGTTAAATTTTTCATTTTGTTTCTTTATTCCCGGTTCCTTTTTCAATTGTTGTTCGTGGTGTGGTTGTGTGTTAATTGAAAAGAATTACCTCTACCCCCTCCCCACCCCACCCCACCCCTCTCTCTCAAAAATCCAAACCACAACTGCTACCACAACAGGCTGTACCGCGTCCACTAAACTTGCCCATTGCCCAGTTCCGTGTGACTGGAGGAGCGAGTCACTGAGCGGAGCGGTAATCAAGCGTGCAGGAACAAACCCACTCCATTGAACACCGCCCAGGGGGCTCTCGTGGCCTAGAGGTTAAGGTGTTGGCCTCTCATTCAAAGGTCCCGGGTTCGATTCCGGGTAGCGACCAAAAAATTTTCTTCTCTAAAATTGTCTCCTTTCACATCCTTT
>NW_004798174.1:185031-187665 GCF_000002075.1 Aplysia californica
TCAACGAAAAAGTATTAGGTGTGTCCCGCGCGCTCATATGACCTATGCAGTTGCGAGCGCCGTAAAACCCTATACTAAACAAGAACACCGCCCAGAACTCGCGCAATTTTCTCCCATGACTATGTGCACTTGAAATTTGTCTGGTATTTTCCCAAGAAACACACACAGAGATCAATGTGTGGATATACCGGTACCTTCCTTCTCCCGTCTGAACCTCCGCGGAATCCTACCACACCTCGCGACAAAAATATGTGCGCCTATTCATAGCAGTTACGCTACCCCCAAATTACAAAGTTGTGTCGGCTCAGTAGGTATCCAGTTCTGAGAAATTTGACGTTAATTTTAAAAAATGATTCTCACAACACGTCACTCTTTTTTCGAATTCGGTTCTTGGAATAATATGTGGATAACAACTCCGAATAATCTTACGATTTTGACAGAGCAGATAGAACATTAATTTGGTTTCTGACCTCATGGTCTTAGTAACTCAAAACGGGCCAAAAATGTCCAATAGATCTTTGCAATTCGAAGGAAGCGCTGTGTGTGGATATACCTTCCTTTTCTCATCTGAACCTAGAAATCCAACCACACCCTGTTCCAAAAATATGTGTCTATTTGTAGCAGTTGTCATCACGATAAGTAGTAAGCTATATTGTGGTTTTTACGCTCTTTTTAACACTGGGGGTGGGGGAGGGGGGGTATCTAAGAGACGCGAATTCCGATTTAACGTCTATCTCCGATCAAGCTGAGATAAATGGACCGGTGTCTGTGATGTAATGGTTAGGTGCTACCTTGTCTCATGCAGGAGACACGAGTTCGACTCCCGAGTGGAGAGAAGTTTTTATTGGGTATTTCGGTCTTTATGCTAAATAATTAATTGTATCCCTCTCAGCCCAGGTTGGCTCTGACAGGTGGCAGAGTCGGGAGCCGGCCTCCTAAATGAACAAAATTATATCGACAGTGGTGCAAAATCACATACGTTAGGAAACACATTGAGATACGTGGGCGAAGAGCTATGGAAACCCTCCAAGGTACAAAGGTTCAGTGACGTCGGTGGCCTAGTGGAATTCTGGTTCCTCATTGGCACGATCGGGTCAGGTTGTGTCGGTTTGCTAGCTAGATTGAGGGCGCAAAGCGGCTATCGTGGCACAAACTGATCGCCCGACTCGTCGCCCCAAAAACAAATGTGTTTGTTTTCAGGGAACTGGTTGGACGATCGACCTGACCCGACCCGACCCGACCCGATCCAATCCGCAATGGGCACCCGGTATTGGGCTACCGGACTCGTAATCGCGGGTTCGGGGGCTCGAGCCTGAGCTCGGTTCGACGTTGTGTTGAGAAAGGCACTTTACACGAATTCTCCACTTAGCTCGGTCTTTTTTGGAGAATGACGTTAAACTCGGAAGTCCCGCTTCTTAAATAACATAACAGTGTTGATAGGGGGCGTTAAACCTATACCAGTACCAAAGTTCAGGAACCTCCCATAGGGCTTTGGAACACGGACATCTTCATCACAGTCCAGCAGGTTACCAACTGTGGGTGGTTGACGGGCGCTCTGATGTGGTTTGCTCCTTCTTTCCCATCAAACATTCTATCGTCATTATATCTCTTCCTTCTTTTCTTTGTATGTTACTCCCTAGTTTCGCCTCGTTTCGTTTTCCATCCCATGTTGCCGTAGAGCGTCGAGGGGAGAGGCAGTTTTCTATAACATGTCAACTCTGCAACTTTTCAATTGAGATGTTGTAACACACCTGTAATCTTTGGTACTTGCATCACCTATTTGTGTTGAAAGTGTCCCTGTATCATGTATTTGTATTGAAAGTGTCCTTGTATCATGTATTTGTGTTGAAAGTGTCCCTGTATCATGTATTTGTGTTGGAAGTGTCCCTGTATCATGTATTTGTATTGAAAGTGTCCTTGTATCATGTATTTGTGTTGAAAGTGTCCCTGTATCATGTATTTGTATTGAAAGTGTCCTTGTATCATGTATTTGTGTTGAAAGTGTCCCTGTATCATGTATTTGTGTTGGAAGTGTCCCTGTATCATGTATTTGTGTTGGAAGTGTCCCTGTATCATGTATTTGTATTGAAAGTGTCCTTGTATCATGTATTTGTATTGAAAGTGAGGTACGTAAAGCTCTTGCTAATTTTTTTTTTTTTATTACAATCTGAGCAAATCGCTACCTCAGAATTACAAAGTTCTATTTGCTCAATGTCTAGTTTTGAGAAATTTGAAGTAAAAAAATTTTTAGTTGCACAATGTCAAGATTTTTCAAATGGCATTCTTTGAATATCTTGATAACGACTCAGATTAATCTTACGATTTGGATAGAGCAGTTGTAGCATTTGCTTTATTACCTTATGGTTATCGTAACTCAAAACAGCCCCCCCAAAAATGGTAAAGAGAGATTTTTGTAGTTCTGAGGTAGCAAAATGGGGCGATTCCACTTTTAATCGTAACTCAAAACAGCCAAAAATGGCTTTAATTCTGTCGGTGCCACGAATCCCCAGCACATGGACAGACAACGTAGAGCAAGTCAGTGACGTATCCACGCGAGGCATGGGCGTGGTTAAGTAAGTTACCAGCCTGGCAAGGCAAATTTTGTTCTTCAAGTTCTGGTAGTCCAAATGTGAG
>NW_004798174.1:188204-189632 GCF_000002075.1 Aplysia californica
TTGCCAAAAAATTGACAAGCGCCTGACACAAATCTTTTTTGCTGCTAGCCTCAAACTAGGGCCGTCAGGTCATCCTATTTGGGTCTATCTATTCCCCCCCCACCCTTAAAAATTACCAAGAAGAACGAATAAAATCAAGGCCGTGATAGGCCGTTCAAAACACCAACTTTTCTCTGAAATAAGACTCATTAGAAACGTTCTGATTGATAATTGGTGGGCTCGGTGTACAGACCAGGTGTTTGGGGTCTGTTTGTCACAATTTCCTTAAATGTTCGTGACACCGCGACCTGTCGCCAAAATTACTGTTCTTGCAGCATCCTCGGGATCAGAAAGTTATAAGGTGTAAGTCACCTTGAAGCTGCTCCGGAGAAAATATTTAGAAACAAAAAATAACAAACAGAAATAAATAACACAGCAACAATTAACAGCAACAATTAACAGCAACAACAACTACAACAACAACAACAACAGACCAAATAAACAATCAAACAACAAAAAACCACACACCCAAAACGAACAAACAAAACAGCCTCCCACTCCAAAAAGAAAGCAAACTCTCCCTCACCCCCCAAAAAAACGCCCAGCAAAACAACGACAACTCAAAACAGTTGGACACCAAGCGAGGAATGATAATAATATACTACCAAATCTCAATAATTTGTTAGTCCATAACTCTGATTTCAAGCCATCCAGTCAGCTCGTTCTACTGCTATGTTTTGTAGTCACCCCTAACGTGTTTCGTTATACTTACAACTCTATTTCTAGCCAAATGTGACTTAAGCTGTCCACTGTTCTATCTCCTTCATTCGTTCATTTTCCAATTTAAAAAAATATACTGACTTTACCAACAAAAAAAAGCTTTATTTAAAAGATAACAGTGTCCCGCACTTGCTGTAAAATTACTTTTAAATATTTGAAATGTTAAGTTGAATTTTTAGTCGTGTTTATATTTAGAAAGAACATCGGCGTAGAAAAAACACAACAAATATCACGTCAGTATTTACAGCATTGTCTGCACCTTCCCACTGTTCCATGAGATTGCGGGTTCGGGGGTTCGAGCCTCAGCTCGGTCCGACGTTGTGTCCTTGGGAAAGGCACTTAACACGAATGTTATATCCCACTTGGCTCGGTCCTTTCGAAAAAGGTCCTCTTAAATAACCTAACAGTGTTGATATGGGCGTTACACCTGTACCATGTCACTATTTTTATCAACTGTGGCGTCAGTCAACTTGAAATAACAGCAGGTTTCATCAAAAGCCTATTATGTTCGCAGGTGTCCAACAATTAACTTATCTCTGTGGAGAGGGACAGCAGCTATTTCTATATCTATCTAAAGGAAGAACTTCATTATCAGTGTTATCACTTATTTATTAACTGGGTTTCCCTATGTTATTTCACCATTTTTATAATATATCAACTATATATAAT
>NW_004798174.1:189812-191867 GCF_000002075.1 Aplysia californica
TAAGTATACGAGGCAAGAAGGAGTTGAGGGGTTTGGGGGGAGGGTGGGGAGGGGGGAGGGGGTGAACTGAAAGAATTGTTCCATATACAATGTATTAAGAAAAATGTACCGAGTGCGCAAGAAATGGGCCCAACCTCATTAACACTGCAGGAAAGCTGTGTGGGTCAACAGAGGAACTAGGAAGACGTCCAAGTATTATATTTATTTTTAGATACCGGACTTGGTCAAGTGAGTGTGATGCGATCGAGAAGAAGGAGAAGACAGAATGTGGGTGGTTGGTGGGTGCTCTGGTATGGTCTGTTCCTTCTTTCCTATCAAACATTTATCGTCCTTATCTCACCTTCTATTTTGTGTTTGTTACTCTCTTGTAACACTTCTAATCTTCGCCACTTATTTGACTTTATTGTGTTGCAAGTGCCGTAAAACTCTTACTAAAAAAAAGAAGACAGAGTCACTGTAAGACGGATTCGAATCTCGACTCTCACGTCCTTGGTCCAGTTCGCTATTGACCACACTGAACGAGAAGAAGAAGAACCTGCTGGAGGCGAGGCAAGCGGTCTTAATGAGTCCCCGGAACAAAACACACGGAGAAACATGCTCAGACAGGAGCGCGCGTGTCCAGCCCTCGCCCCTCTACCCCCCTCAACCCTCCCCCCCACACCCCCACCTCTCCCCTTCCTCCCCATTCCCTCCCCAACACCTCCCACCATCCACTCACACCCACACCCCCTCTCCTTCCCTCTCCCACCCCAACACCCCCACCTACCACACTCCCATTGCAGGATTATCCGAGGGTCTCTCTTTGTACATATGAATGTACACTCCCATTCCTTGCTTTCCCCCTTTTCTCCTTCATCAGTATCAGCTCTTTTGTCTACTCGCAAGCCAAGGCAACAATACTCTCGGCAACATGATTTCACACAGAGAAAAAAAAACTTTGTTGTTCTAATGTAGGGGGTTTCATGCCCTCATCGAAGCACAATAAAGATCGTTAAGGACACGAGCTTCGACCCAGCCTCTCAGGGACAACCCAGTCTGAAAGGGACACATCCCAACAAAAAGACCAAGACCCTTGATAAAAATTTTCCTTAATCGGGAATCGAACTCAGGTCTCCAGTGTACTACGGCGAAGTGTCTAACCGCTACTCCACTAACGCCGTTTAAAAAAAAAAAGGAAAAAAAAGCCCAATTAACTCATTCGCTACGCCGAGCCGTGGGGGGGGGGAGGGGGGGGGGGGCGGCTAAAGTGTCGTCACTACGCTAGCCGCCCCCGGCGGCGCGAGAACCGTTCTTCAATTTTAGCTTAGATTCTATTCCAATCCACATATCCATGTTAAAATAAAGGTCATAACATAATGTTGACTTCCGGGTCAAGCATTTCCACTGAAAATTGGAAATTTAGATTCAGTTTTGAAACACGATTTCGTAGTTTATTCGACTTTGTTTTATTGCGATGCCAAAATTATAACCCGGACACCAGTCTTAGTTATTTTACACAACAAAATCTATCATTATTTTGCTCACTAAAGAAATGCGGGACTTTTTTTTATAATATTGATACGATTGGACTCATATTGCCAATGCACTATTATTGAGAAATCAATATTTTTGAGTGCTAGATCTAGGTCTAGATGTAAATTGTCAAAATATTTCTTTCTCTCCAAAATCACTACTTTTTGATGAAAGTACACAAAAGGCGCCACTCAAGACATGTATAGCTTTATTCCAAATGCAATTCTGAATAATTCCAATAAGATACGTGTGGGTTTTTTTCCTGTTTGTGATCATTTTTCAAGATTATTTTTTTTTAAAATGTTTTTCAATATCGGATGTTATGTTCAAAATGTACAAATATTATGGTGCAAACTTTTCTATATTTTCCAGTTCTATATTCATTTATGATTATTTTGATGGATCATTTGACTAGGTGCAAACATATTTTTTTAGTTTCACCAAAGATTATAATTTTTTTATTTTCAAATTTTATCCGCATCCAATCAAAATTGTGTTGCATAATCGTCTCTTACAGGAACCAAAGTTGAAAAATACATAAAT
>NW_004798174.1:193674-195197 GCF_000002075.1 Aplysia californica
CTCGTCAGCTGGTCTCTTCAGACACCTTACACTCTCTCTCTCTCTCTCACACACACACACACACACACACACACACACTCTCTCTCTCTCTCTCTCTCTCTCTCTCTCTCTCTCTCTCTCTCACACACACACACACACACACACACACACACACACACACACACACACATCGTGTTATGAGTCACCAAAAGCCAAACCCTCCTCACAGTCGCTACCAAACACCAACACCCCCTCCCCTCCACAACCACCCCGGAGCCATTGCCTCGCAATCAAGCATCAACAAAAAAACATCCCACGCCATTCTCAGGCACACATCGGCACCAGTGTGGCCGCCATACCCCAAGAACCGGGGGACCCCTCAACAGCCGGGAAAACAAAAGACCAGGATTATCGAGCCGGCTTCAAAAGCCGATTAGGGTTAGCTCACCGATGGAAATCGCGCGGCGCTAACCCGCACGTCCAGAACTACCTGGATTAATTAGATTACCCGACTTACCTGGCCAGGTGACCAGTTCTCCTCCGGGGGCTCCAGTGTGCTGGATTAGCTGGGGGTACCGCTACCCTGTGCTCTCTCGTACTCCGCGAGGTCTACACGCGAGGCTGGATTAACGCCGCCGCGCGGTTCCAGTATCCGTCGAGTTTCTCACGAAGTCCAGTCGGCACTGCGTCCTATTCCTGGCCTGATTAGTCCGAACAGAGAACAAAAGGAATGGCTGGCTGGCTGGCTGGTTGGCTGGTCACAGACGGGGAAAACGAGACTGTACCTTCGCGTGATTAATAGAGTAGGAGTACTTCTTTGTCTGAATCTTTCTCTTTGATTAATCACAAATCTCGGTATGAACACACAGCTGGCTGGGAAATTCTGGGTCCAGGTAGTCTGAAGAGTTGGTTGTGGGTACGTGTGTCTGGTAGCTGAAGGTTGAGGTACGTGTGTATGGTCCTGGTGGCTGAAGAGTTGTGGGAACGTGTGTCTGGATTACCGAAGGACTGGTAAACTGAGGAATTCCTGAAGTTCTGGCAGGATTTATTGACGTGGTCCTGAGGTGAGGGAGGGGGTCAAGAACTGCCTGGGACTTCCTCGGGCGGGCTGACCAATGGTGTGGGCTCTACCAGCGTTTGAAGAAACGTGGTCAACCGACCTGAGAGAGGGGTCAGGGGTCAGATGTCCACCAGAGACATGCCTGTAGCAAATAGAAAAAAAAATCATATCATACTACAGTTTAATTATATTGAGAGAGAGAGAGAGAGAGAGAGAGAGAGAGAGAGAGAGAGAGAGAGATGGAAGAGGGGGAGTATGTAAGTGTAGGGGAGGGGTGAGGGGACGAGGGGAGTTATCAAACGTGTGGGAAGAGAAGAGGAAAAATACAACGTTAGAATAACCATGTTTATCTACATGTCAGGTAGAAGCATCAGAGTAAAGCAACTATTAAACATTGCATACCTTAAGAAACAGGTCCACTAAAGAAAAGATCTGTGGGAGGAAAATAACTTGCTATTGATCTTCTTTTAATATAGTCAATGAA
>NW_004798174.1:195297-197323 GCF_000002075.1 Aplysia californica
GGGGGGGGGCTGGGGGGCATATAAATGTAAGTGTTTTACGCCCCCATCGACCCAATTTAAATCGTTTAGCAGCTGGCTGTCAGTGCCAACCCAGGCTGAGAGGGATATGATATCCAAGGAGAAAGACAAAGATACATCAGCAGATGAAAAGAAAGTAGTCCAAGAGACAAAAAATTAACAGCGTGCAAAAAACACTACGCCGTAAGGAATGATCAAATCATTTTTAAAAAGATACTACATGCATTCCAATTCCACACATACGTGAATAGATTGCCCAAGAGGGCTCTAGTGACCTAGAGATTAAGGTGTTTGCCTCTTATTAAAAAATCTCGGGTTCGAATCCGGGTAGGGATGGAAACATTTTCTTCTCTAAAAATTGTCTCCTTTCCCATCCTTTCCTGCTCTCTTGTAATGTTCTGTCGTTTGCTTTCGTCTACACTTTCTGCCCCCACCCCCTAACCTCCTTAGCCCCTTCCTCTGAGCTTCTGACTCTTTCTGCAGTCTTTCTATTGCTACTCCTTGGGTCCTTCTTACTGCTGTCTTTTACCACACCCCAGACTACCCAATGGTCCCCAAGCGTTCGTTCGACAATTAAGACATTAAAAGAGCAAGGAATCCCCCATGATTAACCCAGAATTTCACCAGATGTTTTCAGAGCTCGTCTCTCCACTGATAGATGATGGGAATTCCCCATGCCAGCATACCGCCCAGACTCCCTGTTGAAAGTTCAATAGAGGCTTTTATTTTGGTTAAAACTCTTATCTTTAACCAGAGGTAGGTTCGAATTCCTTGGCATAAAGTAAAAAGTAAAGATGTTCCCGCATCCAATCCGGACATTAGGGATTGAATTGTCAGTGAGACAACTTCCTGGGCCTTCGACATATTGTGGTAGAGTGATTGCATAAGGTAGTGTTCGAAAAAAGAGAGAAAAGAAAACCTTTTTTAAGAAAAGCTAAAACCCAAAGGACACGTCTAAACAAGGACAGTTTGTCTCGATAGACTTCGTTAAAATAGGTTAAATTAAAAAACAAGAAAATCCCCCAAAAAATCGGAGAAAGTCGTGTCTCATCCGAAGCATTTTCCTTCAGATGTTGATCAATTTATATATCGTTATAAAAAGTTATCTTTTTGAGTAGTCACTCTGTTGTTGTTATATGTTGTTATATATTGTTTTTATATGTAAAATGTCGTTGTTATATGATGTTATATATTGTTGTTATATGTAAAATGTCGTTGTTATATGATGTTATATATTGTTTTTATATGTAAAATGTCGTTGTTATATGATGTTATATATTGTTGTTATATGTAAAATGTCGTTGTTATATGATGTTGTATATTGTTATTATATGTAAAATGTCGTTGTTATATGATGGTATATGTTGTTGTTATATGCAGTTGTAATATGTTGTTGTTACATATTGTTGTTAAATGTTGTTATATGTTGGTGTTAATATATTGTTGTTATATGATGTAATGTGTTGTTGTTAGACGTGGTTGTAATATTGTTAAATTTTGTTGTTATATGTTACATCTTGTTATATGTTGCTGTTACACGTTGTTGTTATGTGTTGTTGATATGGGTTGTTGTCATGTGTTATTATATCTTATTATATGTTGTTGTTATATGTTGTTGTTATATGTTGTTATATGCTGTTATATATGTTGTTGTTTTATGTTGTTGTTATATGTTGTTATATATGTTGTTGTTATATGTTGTTGTTATATAATAATATGTTGTTATTATATGTTGTAGTTATATATGTTATTGTTATATGTTGTTGTTATATATGTTGTTGTTATATATGTTGTAGTTACACGTGGTTGTGATGTTTGTTGTTATCTGTTGTCATTATGTCTTGTTATTTGTTGTTGTTGTGTTGTAATGTGTTGTTGTTATTTATGTTGATGTTATATGTTGTCATTATAATACACACACACACACACACACACACACACACACACACACACACACACACACACATACACACACACACACACACACATATTAATTACTTGTCCAAAT
>NW_004798174.1:201067-203388 GCF_000002075.1 Aplysia californica
TAGATAGATAGATAGATAGATAGATAGATAGATAGATAGATAGATAGAACTTCTTCAACTTGCGGATATCTCCAAAGAACGCAGATGGGATGACAATGGCATAGCTCCGAGGGCAGAAAATTGGAAGGGGGGGGGGTAGGGGAGGAGGGGGGAGATGGTGGGGATGAATGAATTGAATCGAATAGAAACCTCCTTCACACACAATCAAATTGCTGAAATTGTTGACCCTGTCTGATGAGATCATTACCGCATTGATGACGAAATGTCTCTCCAGTTTGGGAGATAATAGTGTTATACGCCTCCCCGCATGCTCGTTTACGAACTTCGCCGATCATTAATTCAAAGTCTGTTAATTACTGTCGTGGGAGTCAGCGCGTGGCAGTTGTTGCGGTTGTTGTTGTTGTTGGTGGTGGTGGTGGTATTGTCTTTGTTGTTGTAGTTGTTATTGTTTTTGTTGTTGTAAAGTTTGTTTTTGTTGAGATTGTGCTGTTGTTTTGTGTTGTTGTTGTTGTAGTAGTTGTTGTTGTTGTTGTTGTTGTTGTTGTTGTTGTTGTTGTTGTTGTTGCGGTTGTTGTTGTTACTGTGGTGTTGTTGTTGTTGTTGTTGATGGTGTTGTTGATGGTGTTGTTGTTGTTGCTGACTTGGTTGAGTTGCTGTTGTTATTGTTATTGCGTTGTTGTTGTTTTTTTTTTGTTGTTGTTGTTGCTGTTATGTAAAATCATTGATAGTACACAGTTGAAATAATATAAAAAGCAAATTTTAAAATAATCACGAAGGAAATTGTGTATAATATTTAAACATAAAAGTAACCGAACGTTGAGTGCAATGTTGATTGGTTACCTTTCAGTAAAGACAGATTTCGCTGCCTATCTTCACCAGTCCGCGATGCTAATACTGTGTTAACCAAAAGCCTCAGTCAGCTCACGTGTGTTGGGTGGTGACTCATTTTTCTATTATTTTAAAATTTATTTATTTATTTATTTATTTATTTACTTATTTATTTATTTATTTATCTATTTTTTTATTTGTTTCTTTGTTTGTATGTTTGTTTGTTTATTTGATTGTTTGTTGTTGTTTTTTGTTTCTTGATTTCTTGATTTACTTTTTTATTATTCATGTTTGTGTTTATTCATTCATTCATTCTTTGATTTATTCAGTCTAATATTAAGTGGCATCAGTAGCCTAGTGGTTAGGCGACCGAACTCGTTATCGTGAAATTGCGGGTTCGGGGTTCGAGCCTCAGCTCGGTCCGACGTTGTGTCTTTGGGAAAAGCACTTTACACGAATTTCCCACTTGGCTCGGTCCTTTCGGAGATGGACGTTAAACTCGGAGGTCCTGCCTCTTGAATAACCTAATAGTGTTGATAGGGGCGTCAATCCTATACCATTTCACCATTTTCAGTCCAATTTTTTTATATTTCTTTTGGGGTTTTTTTCACCAGTCTATTTCAAATTTGAATTGATGTTTTGACATTTTTATTAAATTTTAAGTTTTAAAAAATTCTTTCTATCTTTTCAAAATCTTTAAATTTTTATTAGACTGATTCTTTTGTATTTATTCATTTATTCATTATTCATTTATTTGTCTATTTTTGGGAAGGGGAGGGAGGGTATTTCATCTTTTATGTATGATTGGTACATGGTTACTATCACTCTTTGTTTGTGGTAATGATTTTGGTGCTTCTGCGGAGTTGCAGAAAGGTTTCTGTATAGAATCTGTTCATTCTTAAACAAAGCCCCTGGAAGGGGAGGGGGGTGTCTCTTTAGTTTATACAATTTACAGCTGTTTGTTTCAGGGAACATTGCGTATCTCAAAGAGTTGATTCCCGAGAAAAAGAAAAGAAACTATGAACAATGTTTTCCCCTTCCACTTGTCAGTAAAATCTTCCTGTCCAAATGACAATTTTATTTTGGTACTAGACTATTCGTTCAATTTCTTAATGTATTCTTTAAAAAAACAAACAAACAAACCAACCCCGCAAACACGTGTATTATTTTTAAGCTCACCCTCTCTAGAGTAAAATGCTGGCGAATTACAGAAGTCACAGGACGGGGCCAAAAGCTAGGAGGTAGACTGAGCGATGACTAGCGAGCTCCACCATTATCACTCAATGGTGTTGTTTTAGTTCAAGCTGAAGCAACGATGTTGCTGTTGCTGTTGTTGTTGTTGTTGTTGTTGTTGTTGTTGTTGTTGTTGTTGTTGTTGCTGTTGTTGTTGTTGTTGTTGTTGTTGTTGTTGTTGTTGAAGCTATTATTATTGCTGTTGATTTGTAAAAAAATATTATTGTTGTCGCTTCTGTTATTGTTGTTGTTGTTGTCGT
>NW_004798174.1:204676-207461 GCF_000002075.1 Aplysia californica
AATAATAGTAATAATAATAAAAACATCAATAACAATAACAACATCTACAATAATAATAACAATAACAATAATAGCAACAACGACATAATAATAACAGTAATAGTAATAATAATAATAACAATAATAATAATTTGACGATCCAAAAGGCAACACACCTATCCCACGTCTCACAATGACATCTTCCCTTTACACCTTGCGGTGTAAGAGGACAGAATAAAAAAGAAAGGAAAGTACTTTGGTAGCACAAAGTTAGTTTTAGTTTTAGTAAGAGTTTAGCGGCACTTGCAGCACAATAAGGTCATATAAGTGCCGAAGATTAGAGGTGTTACAAGAGAGTAACAGACACAAAAAAAGGAGGAGGAGAGAGAAGGACGATAGTTTTTGATAGGAAGGAAGGAGTAAACGACATCAGAGCAGAAAGTTGAAAGAGATATTCGCAATACATCAACAAAATAGAAAAATCGTAGCAGTATGATGCCCAGTTAATGTATGTTTTCGGTTTAGTTCCCCTGACAGAAAAGTAAGGTTATCGAAGAGGGTGTGTGTTTTTTTAATGTTTATGTTTTTACTCCCACTTCGATCGACACGATTTAGACCATTTAGGGGGCCAGCTTCGGCCTCAGCTTTCAGGGTCACCCCGGACTGAGAGGGATACAATATCCCAGCAGAAAGACCCGGCTCTCGATTAAAATAAAATTTCCCAACTCGGGACTTGAACTCTGGTCTCTTGCATCCACAGCGAAGCGCCAAACCGCTACAACACTGACGCTTGTATTGCCAAAGATGAAGGACTTCCGACTTAATGGCTGTCTATAAAGGAACCATCATGTGTCATTGTATGTGGTTAACGCCTCTTTCAGCACTATAGGGTTATTTAAGAGGCGGGACCTCTTACTTTAACGTCCATCTCCGATCGGACCAAGTCAAACAGGCGTTGGGCTTTAAAAACGTTTGTGCATGGTACCTATAGGTTACGGGGATTACTTGATTAAAAGAATAGAAAGTAGGTATTGAAATTTAAGTAAGGAATATAAATACTTTTTAAAAAGAACAAGGACTGCCCATAAAGATCTGAACTTTGTGTAGGTTAACGAAACAATGTACTAATCACGCCAGTATTATATCAATGCCAAAAAAAGTTTTGAGTTCCTGCTTTTCGTCTGACTTAACCAATCAAAGTTCTCCTCCCCCTTTCCAAATACTTCTTTGATCTTTGATGCTAGCGATGGTGAATTAATGACTCACATGGGTATCAATAACGTCGGATATCGATCGTTGATGAAAACACGAAGGGATCAGTTGTCTGGAATCGGAGGTAATTCTTCACACTGTAGGTATGTCCAATCACAAGGCAGAGATTTCGAACGAGGAATCATCCATGCACTTATCCTAACAACTCCAAGTCAGTGTTCACTTCCGGTATGTGCCAGCCCCCTAATTAACATCTCTGGAACTCCGCAAAGTCGCCATCATCCATTGTCGTTCAGAATTCTTCTATCTAGAATCCAGACCTCTCCTCACTGACTGCGCGCTGTCGTACACACTCACGAACACACTGACACACACACGAACGGGCTGGCTGGCGCGATGAGCAGTCGAGCGGGGGATGGATGCCTCAGAATCAGATCTCCAGCGACCTACAACAAACTGGCCGTAGCTTGGACTTGGTGGACGGACATTTTTTTCCTCCCCCCTGTGGCCCTCACCCCTCCCCCCTCCCCTCCCTCCCTCCCTCCCCTCACGGAGGCTGGTGCGTGCAGATACCTACAGTCGCACGCCAGTTCCCGGGACCGCCATGCTTGTTCAACGTGATTTCTGCCTCCTAGTCCGGCGGTAAACACCAGGCATTGTTCTCCCCCTGCTCCTCTCCGTAACGAGCCAGGTTCGTTTAAGCCTCCCAAAAAGTGCTTTTTTGAACCATTATTTTAGTGCGATCGCTCGGCCCTCGCGTGTCGTATGTTTGTTTACTGAGACCGCTGTCCCCCTCCCCTCATCGGTTTCAGCGTATGCCTACCACCGGCTAGTTACTCATGGTGTTCAGAATGCGAGGAATTACTGTTGTGTCAACAGACATCCCAAGTCGGACCACACCGCTGCTTTCACCATCGTTTTGTCTTCCACTTGTAATCGGCGAAATACGCTTTGTACGAAAAGCGTCTTAGCATCTGCCAAGAAAAAGGATTTCGTTGTTTTGGGATAAGATCTTAATAGGATTCCAATTCCCTAATATTCTGTTTTCGGGCGGTTTGCGGGGACGAGAGGGAAGAAAGGCTGGGGTGGTTTTTGTGATGGTGAGTCCCGGGAGGGTTACTGGTGAGCCTGAGCTGTCATTGTGAGTTTCTCTTCTACCGTGTTGTGGCCTATTGAACTGGCGCAGAAAGGGAAGGGGAGGAATGAGAGAAGTGAAGAGAAATAGAAATAGGAGAGACAGAGAGAAAGAGAGAAAGAGAGAGAGAGAGAGAGAGAGAGAGAGAGAGAGAGAGATAAAGATAAAGACAAAGAGAGAAAGAGGGAGAAAGAAGGGGAGGGGAAGAAAGAGATGAAGAGAGACAGAGAGAAAAAGAAAGACAGAAAGAGAGAGAGAGAAAGAGGGAGAGAGGAGAGAGGGAGAGAGGTGGAGAGAGAGGTGGAGAGAGAGAGATGGAGAGAGATAGGAGAGGGTGTGATAAAGATAAAGAGAGAGAGAAAGAGAGAGAGAGAGCGAAAGATGGAGAGAGAGAGGGAGGGAGAGAGAGACACACAGAGAGAGAGAGGAGAGAGAGAGAGAGAGAGAGAGAGAGAGAGA
>NW_004798174.1:207561-209361 GCF_000002075.1 Aplysia californica
TGTTCCCTCCTGACGTAGTACACATGTTATGTTCCCTCCTGACGTAGTACACATGTTATGTTCCCTCCTGACGTAGCACACACGTTATGTTCCCTCCTGACGTAGTACACATGTTATGTTCCCTCCTGACGTAGCACACACGTTATGTTCCCTCCTGAAGTAGTACACACGTTATGTTCCCTCCTGACGTAGCACACACGTTATGTTCCCTTCTGACGTAGCACACACGTTATGTTCCCTCCTCCTGACGTAGCACACACGTTATGTTCCCTTCTGACGTAGCACACACGTTATGTTCCGCACAATTTAGCGATCAACGCGATCTTAAGATTGCGCTGCGCGTTTTAACGATCGAATAGTTGCCCCGCAAATCTGAAGATTACGTTAAAAAGGGGGGGGGGGGGCTACGCCTGAAGGCTATCTCGCTTATTACTGGACCAAATTTTACCATATAATTTCACGCATATAACAAGCATAGTGAGGAGTTTTAAAATAAGCAATCAAATTTGAGAAAAAAGTTTCGTTTCCATGGATACGGTTGCCATATTGGATTTTGTTGACACTTCCTTAAAATTTTATGTTTTTGAAGAGCTCACAAGGATGATACAATGCCAAGAATCAAACAAAGCTCACAAAGTACATTTAATTTATTTCATATCTTTAAAATATTTTTTTAAATATCACTTCCACCTTTATTATTTTACTCACATCAAGAAACATTCATAATATTTGTAAAAGTGTATAAATATGAAAATTAGAATTAAAATTAAAATTAAAGTATGAATGTGAAGAAACCACAAGAATGATATAACGCCAGTTATCAAATTCAAAGTTCCCAAAGAACATTTAATTTATCTTATACTTTTAATGGATTTTTGTTTATTTATTTCCATCTTTATTCTTTTAATGACATCAAGGGTCATCCACGTATATCTTAAGATTGACACGCAATTATACAATCGTTGAAACGCGCAGCGCAATCTTAAGATTGTGCTGATTGATAAATTGCGCGAACACATGCTCTAAGGTCGTATGAATTTAAGATGGCGAGGAAGTTTGATGGATGATGGTGCTTATTGTAAAAAGTTATTAGTCGTGGGTAACCAGGAACAAAAGTATACAAAAATTATTATTTTTTCGCCAGAGCCTTCTGTTGTAAATAGATATTTTTCTTTCCAAAACAAAGTGCTGGCATTTATCTTTACTATCGCAGTTGGCTTGTTACTTGTCCAACCACCCACCACGTTATAGGGTATCACACTGGCGAGCACACAGACAAACACAATTACACACGCTCACTCACACACACACACACACACACACACACACACACACACACACACACACACTCTCTCTCTCTCTCACACACACACACACACTCACACACACACACACACACATGCACACACACACACGCACACACATCTATGTCTCTTGATGTTTTCAAATTCTTCTTGTTCATAAAGCTAAACGAGTTACGTCCTATTTGTTTGTCCCCAGTCAACTTCGAATTTTTTCAACCACCTCAGCACTTGAACTTCCCACCTCACGTCCCCCACCTCCTCTCCTACGTTCCACCGAAAACTCCCCCCAAAATGTCTGTTTAGCTGTACATCTCACATTCCTTGAGCACCAACACCTCCATGAACATATGGCCATGCCTCCCACCCCCACCCCTCCCCCTCTCTATCTCTCTCCCTATTTCTCTCCCTGTCTCTGTCTCTGTCTCTGTCTCTATCTGTGTCTCTGTCTCTGTCTCTGTCTCTGTCTCTGTCTCTGTCTCTGTCTCTGTCTCTGTCT
>NW_004798174.1:209606-212238 GCF_000002075.1 Aplysia californica
ACAAACACACACGCGCGAACACACGACATATTCCCCAACCTAACCTCTGTTCTGTGAAATCGAACAAAAGGCAGTGACTCAAAACTCTTTTCATTGAAATACAATCATTATTGCTACGGCATTATTTCGTCCGCCTATCCACAAGTCAGATCTTTAAGGAGGCGGGCTGCTTCCACACTACGCTGTCTATGAGAACTGACCCGGGCTGTGTCAGATACCGCTACATCTCGCGACCGGTATCTGTGACGTAACGGTTAGGTAAGATAAGATACGATAAGATAATACTTTATTAACCTAGAGCGCAATTTTTCTTGGCCGTACAGGACCGTAAAAACACAAACAGTTATGCATTAAACAATTTAAATTATAATATATCACTCTCATTAAAATTCAATATGAAAAGAGAAGTAAAGCTGACAAAATGTACATATCACATCAGATCCATCATTCAACCACGACATGCAGGAATTTAATTACAAGACCTTTGGAGTTATATATATATATAGATACATACTCTAAAGAGCAGTGCCCCACCGCCGCATGCAGCAGGAGACGCAGGTTCGATTCCCGAGAGGGGGAGAGAGAGTCTATCGAGTATCTCGGTCTTTCTGCTGGGATGTTACAATATATGTCTTGTCTCTCAGCCCCCCGGCTTGGCCCTGTTGGGCAGGGTTGAAGACCGCCTAGTATACAGTGTCTAATTTGTGTCGGTGGGGGGCTTAAAAACCTCTATATATGTAGAAGAAAAAAAGATGAAATATCCTTCCCGCGTGATAGAGGAACACGTGGGCAGTTCTAATATATATATAATATGTGCTGTGACGCGGTCGAATCAGCCTCTCGTCAATTTTTGGGCATTTAGAGTTACTGGTATCATCTTCTTAAAGTTTGTTCATTTGTCTTGCTTTGGATGAAAAAAGCATCCATTTATCTTGAATAGAAGTCAAGATATTTGCAAGTGAAGGAGGTGGAGGTCACCTGGTTTCAGAGATAAAATAATTGAGAAAAGGGCCGCCAAAGATGAGTTATTTGCTTCGTTTGAGAGTCAGTGGAAACTAAAATGTTACATTTTTATGTCTTTAATCAACGTTTTTCAGTAAAATACACACAGAAATATGTTCTCTAAAGGGCATAAAAAGGTGTAACCCCCCCCCCCCCCAAAACCCCCCCCCCCCAAAACAAAATCCTAAATTCTGGAAAAATTCACAAACCTACGGAAAAATCCCAGTTTCTTCACTTTAATTATTTTGACGAGCGCCTGATTTCACCACGCTGCCTCACATATATAAAGCAACCACAAAACAAACGAGCATAAACATTTTTAATTGCTACAATTACCGAAGTCAGAGAAGCAATAACAACAACAACACCAGGTTCGCTTTGTAAATAAGGGCAAGGAACTTGGGGGAAATGATATTTACTTTCTACCAATTTGTCTTATTAGTTGAAAACGAGTATAATGATTGGTCGGCGGTGTCAATTTAAAACCTTCAATAATAAATATAATTGGGCTTGATGAAACATCCGTGGTAACAAATTATGTCCGCTATTTAAAAATAACAACGATGCAGATAATTACTACAGCGCCCACTCCCGTATAATAAAGCTACAGGCGCTTAATAACAAAAATAATAATATATTATCGCGTTTGAGATGTTGTGCAACCGTAGAATGGCCAGGATGAGATGGATAGCAAAAAACAACAACACAAAAACAACACCAACGAGGTGTGTCGGATTCTCCAAACAAGACAAACCCTTCTCAGCAAAATAAAATGTAGAAAAATAGAACGCCAAATTACAGAACGTCAAGTAAAACGCCACAAAGTGACCTTTTTAAAGGAAATACTCGAGGACAAGACATGGGGGGAAAGGGCTAAGGATGGATAAAGAACAATGTGGACCTATATCATCAAGGCATAGACTGACCTAAAATATGACAGAGTGCGATGACACCCCCAAGTACCAAGGTAATAGAACACATGATACCCATGTTCAATGAACGGACTCCAAAGAATCGACCGTCAAGTCACTGTGGAAGCAATGTGCACTGTTTGTGAGCCGAAGCCTCACTCGTTTACAATTGCGTCTCAAAAGACGAACTTTCCCAAGCTTAGATCTAAACGAAACTAATGAAAAAGTTAAAATTAAACTTCATTGACTTCATACTCCTTAGCATTATAACTACTCACCCTTTAAATGATTCTGAACCACAATTACTTTTTTTTTCCAAATTCGAAAGGTAAGTGGTTCGGAAGTTTTAGGCGACCAAAGTGACGAACTTTCACAAATAACACAGATACCCACGTTCAAGTGTGAGCGGAGAATCAAACTGTCCCTGAGATGTCAGAGAGGAAGAAAGAAAGACAAGGCTGTGGTATCTTAAGGCAATCGCACACACTTGCCCTCCTGTTCTTTGACTTTTCGAAACAAACTTTAACCCCCAAAAAGTAGAAATATTGTTATCAGCGAACGGAAAATATATAACTCAATTGAAGATTGTGTGGGAAAAAACCAGATAAGACACAATGAAATTTCAGAAAGTGGAGAAAATGGAAATTGAAAGTTTGAAAGTCTGTATCTATCTATCTATCTATCTATCTATCTATCTATCTATCTATCTATCTATCTAT
>NW_004798174.1:214348-215499 GCF_000002075.1 Aplysia californica
AGAGAGAGAGGGAGAGAAGAGGGGGGTTGGGGGGGGGCAGGGACAAGGGGAGATAGGGAGACACAGACAGACAGACAGCCAGACAGACAGCCAGCCAGCCAGACAGACAGACAGACAGACAGACAGACAGACAGACGGACAGACAGACAGACAGAGAATTAGTGAAATAGAGAAAAGAAAGACAGAAAGAGAGGGAGAGAGAATGAGTGAGAGAGAAAGAGATAGAGAGAAAGGACAGACAGAAAGAG
Organism: Aplysia californica; assembly: GCF_000002075.1. NCBI lineage: Eukaryota > Metazoa > Mollusca > Gastropoda > Aplysiida > Aplysiidae > Aplysia > Aplysia californica. The sequence goes on from NW_004798174.1 coordinate 214,597, forward strand.
AGACAGCAGCGAGCGAGAGGGAGAGAAACAGAGAAACAGAGACAGAGAGAAACAGAGAGACAGAGGCAGACAGAGAGGGGTGAAGGGGGTACAGAATCTTCTCGGTAAACAGTTGAAAAAAAGTAAAGTGTATTTGATCATATTATTTTCCGTCGAGACATTCCCCTGAACAGATGGCGGGGGGCAGATCGGCTAGCTTCTTCTTTCCATCGCGACCTTCGTCCGAGTCTCTTGTCTCTCCCCACTCGGCCGTTGGTCGCTGGCGTTAAAAGCAACTGGCTTTCTGTTGGAGCTGAGATTGGCAGTCTCTTCAAGGACCAAACTGTTATTTTTGCCGCGCGAAAACATGTTATTTTACCGCCGCGGACAAAAGAAGACCGCTCAAAGTGTGGAAACACGAGCGTCGCTCTCCGGAAAAAAAAAGAAAACGAACTGGTGTGGAGAGTAGATTAGTGTTGAGTCCTTCCCCGTCGGCACGTGGTCGAGTCCCTCCCCGTCACACGTCACTTCCTGTGACAGCCATTGTCTCGCCGCACGCGCACCATGCTCACCACCAATAACTCACTCGGAGGGGAGGGGGGAGTTGGAGGCTGGAGAGACCAGATAAAGAGTGACGCGCGCGCCCCGCCCGCGGAAAGAGCCCCTCGGTGGTGCGCGTGAGTGTGGGCCCACCCGATAATTACTCGATTCGCTACCCGTTTAATCAACTGCCTTAATATGCCGACATCAATTTTTCCTCGTAGCAGCGTGACGAAAGCGGAGACATAACTGAGGACTGAGGAGAGTTGCCTACAGCGGGCCGCTAAGACAGAGGGAGGGTGGAGACCCAGCCATCAAGTCAAAGGACGGAACGTCGTGTAACAATCTGTCGATGCTTTAACCACGCATCTCTTCACCTACACA
>NW_004798174.1:217818-219383 GCF_000002075.1 Aplysia californica
TAAATAAATAAATAAATAAATAAATACCTACAATGAAATTTCAATGAGGATAAGTATAATATTGTTCATCACGGCTGAAAGCATTTTTTAAAAAATGTATGTGATTATACGCCCCCATCTACTCAACTTCGATCACTAAGGAGGCGGGCTGGGAACCTGTCCATCAGAGCCAACACGGGCTAACAGGGATACAACAGCGTCCCAGTAGACAGGCCGTCGAGATGCTCGGTAAAATTTAATTCTCCACACGCTGGAATCAAACTCGGGTCTCCTGCTTGCGACATCGAAGCACCTAACAGCTACACCACAGAGGCTAGTACAGTTGAAAAGGTTGGGGGGAAGGTTGTTGTTGTTGTTTTTTTGTAAGTGTTTTACGGTGCTCGCAACTGCATAAGGTCATTTGAGCGCACGGGACACATGAAACATTTTCAGTTGGTAGGAAATTTTGAATTTTGCCGGGTGGAGCACCAAAGGATCTTTAACGTGCGCAACTTGCACACGGGACCTCGCAGATTTTTCACTCTTGTCCGAGAAGGCTAGGTACAGATCTTTCCTACCAGAAGACCAGGGATGTGGCTGAAAGTCAGCAGTAAAAAGGAGCCAAGGAGTAGCAGTAGAAAGGCTGCAGAAAGAGTCAGGCGCCCAGAGGAGGTGGCAAAGGAGGTGAGTGGGTGGGGGCAGAAAGTGGAGAAGAAAGCAGACGACAGAACATTGTTAAAGAACAGGACAGGATGTGAAAGGAGAGAATTTGAGAGACGAAAATTTTCGTCGCTACCCGGATTCGAACCCCGTACCTTTGAATGAGAGGTGAACACCTTAACCTCCAGGTCTCGAGAGCACCGCCTCCCCCCGATTGAAAAGTGATAAGTAAATAATGAATGCATTTAAATAGAATGCGAGGTAAATCAAGCCATCAGAGTAAATATTTCAATGAGCAATGACATAAATAGATAATAATATTACATGTATTAACGAGCAAATAAAATGAACAAACAAAAGTAATGGGCAATTAGATACATGAGAAAACACAAAATTAATGATGAACTGATTACATTATACATGTAGTCAGAATAAACAGCTCAATTAATATTGAATAGATAAAAGAAACAAACAAACAAAGAAAAATAAAAGGGGGAAAAAAGAAGGAAAGAGAGGTACAACGATAGATAGGTAGAGAGAAAAAGAGAAAGAAGGAACGAAAGAGCGAATGAATGAAAGAATGAAAGAAAAAAAGGAAGAAAGATAACTTTAATAAATAAAATGACCAATTAATAACTGAACAAACAGATAAAGAATGAATGAATCAATGAATGGATGAATCAATGAATGAATGAATTGATTAATTAATGCATGAGTAAATGAATGCATGAATAAAAAATAAATAAATAAATAAATACATAAATACTGTTGGCGGTATGAGTTCCTGTTCCTTGGCTCGCATAGTTTACAAACCTCATCCAAAACCCTAATCCCCCACCCACACACACACCAAACCCTATCACCCACCCTCAGTACTCTTCAGTATTATTTTTTTTGCAACACACACACACACACACACACACATT
>NW_004798174.1:221282-225483 GCF_000002075.1 Aplysia californica
GTTTTGTTTTTTTCCATTTCAGTTTGGAATTTGTTTCAATATTTTTATTTCGAAACAAACAAATAAACAGATTAAAGGTATTGGAACAGTAGCAAGCCATGTGAAACAAACAAATAAACAGACCAAACGCATTGAAACAGTAGCAAGCCATGTGAAACAAACAGACGAACGTGTAAAACAGGTGTAACACAACACCTTAACATGAATGAATAACGAGAGCGACAGACTGCTAAGAGTAAGAAATATAGGTTTGATCTGTTTATTTGTTTGTTTTGTTCGTCAGAAAGTAACGAGGTTTTTTAAAAATGCTAGGAATAGACAATTATTTTTTTTATTGACTTGAAATACACGATTCCTCGTCAACAGCGCTGTAAAGAGCAATATCCCTAGCTTTTTGTATCCGTTGTTTCAGAGACATCTTTGTCGCTGGTAACTGAACGTTCTACTAGATCTAGTATTTCGTTGGCAAAAAAAATAGTAAGTCCAGAAAGCAAAATTTTGAAGAAGGAAGACAAAAGTATTTTCTCTTCTTTAACGATACTACCTAAATTATGTATCTGTTATTGTCTTTTTCAATTTCTAAAAATTGAATTTCTACAAAATATTTCTCGAGCACAGGCAACCGATTTCTGTGAAATTCACGCAACCGATACCACTTTATTTGTAGAAATTCACGCAACGGATACCACAATATTTTGTAGAAATTTACGCAACCGATACCACAATATTTTGTAGAAATTTACTAACCAACACTGCAGACTATCAAACTGCTTTTAAAATTTGAAAAGATCAAAATTTCGGGGTGAGTACATCTGAACAGCTGATCGACGCAATGCTCAAGGCACAACGTTCACTGAGGAACCCATCACAACTGACAGTGTGGGGAAGGGTTACGTTCTATCACAGTATTATTGTTTGAGTCTTTTACACACCCTGTAATGTCTACGTTTTAGGGGGCGTATTTTCGTTTTACTTTATTTTAGTTTGGAATTAGTTGTTGTTTCTTTATAAAAAAAATTATATAGTTTATCTTTTTAATCCTTAGCATACTGTCGTTTTCGTTTTTCCTTTATCTCTATACTGGTAGTTTTATGTCTGTTTGTTTGTCTGCTTGCTTGTTTTTTTGTTGTTTTTTTTGTTTTGCCGGCGTTGGCTACTACTGTTTCCATTTGTTTCATTGGTTTGTTTCGTGCTTTACACAAGGAGCGAGAGCAAAAAGGGACAGTCAATTATTTTTATTACGAACTTGAAAGACAGGATTCCCCGCCTATAGCGTTGCAAAGGACACTAACCATCGTAGCTTTTGATCCCATTATTTTAGAGAACAGCAGGGGGAACATGTATGCCGCTGGTAACTGACTGTTGTACGGTTCTACTTGCCGTGAGTCTTTGCTCACGCTGGTAACTGACTGTTGTACGGTTCTACTTGCCGTGAGTCTTTGCTCACGCTGGTAACTGACGGTTCTATTCGCCGTGAGTCTTTGCTCACGCTGGTAACTGACGGTTCTATTCGCCGTGAGTCTTTGCTCACGCTGGTAACTGACGGTTCTATTCGCCGTGAGTCTTTGCTCATGCTGGTAACTGACGGTTCTATTCGCCGTGAGTCTTTGCTCACGCTGGTAACTGACTGTTCTATTCGCCGTGAGTCTTTGCGCTCGCTGGTAACTGACTGTTCTATTCGCCGTGAGTCTTTGCTCACGCTGGTAACTGACTGTTCTATTCGCCGTGAGTCTTTGCTCACGATTGTAACTGACTGTTCTATCTGCCGTGAGCCTTTGCTTCAACAACACAGGGGCTGGTGGGCGGTACCGCTGCCTGGGGAGGTGCACGGGGCAGGCGCACGTGAGGGAGGGGGGAGGGAACAAAGGGGGGAGGGGGAGGGGAGGAGCGGTGGGGAGCACATATCAGAAGGGGGTGATAACAGTGTGGGGCGCAACTATGGAGGCGAGGGAGGGGGGGGCGTGAAGGGTGATGCCAAGGGGCAGGAGGGAGGGAGGGGGGCGTGAAGGATGGTGCCAGGGGGCAGGAGGGAGGGAGGGGGGCGTGAAGGATGGTGCCAGGGGGCAGGAGGGAGAGAAGGGGGATGAAGCTGTGAGGGGAGTAGACCATAATATGTGTGTATGTGTATTTGTGTACCATATGTGTTTGTGTATGCGTATACGTGTGTGTGTGTGTGTATGTGTGTGTGTGTGTGTGTGTGTATGTGTGTGTGTGTGTGTGTGTGTGTGTGTGTGTGTGTGTGTGTGTGTATCTTAGTGTATGAATGTATGGTCGCTTTTAAGCACAAGGGGCTATCCCGAAAAAAGCTGTTTTGAGAAAATCGAAGGTAAAGTTTTTGGATCTAGGAAATCTATCTTTAAAAGACAAGGAGCGTTTTCTCTATAACCAAACAAATATACGCACTAATGAAACCAAAATTCTCCTATAGCAGGAGCAGAGAGGGTTTAAAGTAATATTACTATAAACCCTCTGGTAGGACAATGCCCACATTGGTGTAGGTCAAGATTTCTGGAAACCCCCGAAATCTGGGTTAGCCCGCTGGTCCTTAATAAAAGCGATGTGTGTTTATATGTGTGTATGTGTGTGTCTGTGTATGCATGGGAGGTGTACGTGTCGTGTGCGTGCGTGTGAGTGTGTGTGCATGTGTTAGTTTGTGTGTGTATGTGTCTGTATTTGAGTGTTTATTAGTGTGTGTATGTGTGTGTATGCGAGCACATTATTGTATATATGTGTGTTTGGGGTATTTGAGTGGATGTGTGGATGTACGTACGTGTGTATTTATGCTCGCGCGTGTATGTATGTATTTTGTGGTGCGCGTGTGCGTATGTGCTTGCGTGTGTATATATGTGTGTGTATGTATGCATGTGAGTGTATGTGTGTATGCATATGTGCGTGTATTTGCATGTGTCTGTGTCTGTGTCTGTGTGTGTTTGTGTGCGTGTATGCGCGCGCGCGTGTCAAAATCGGACAGATGGGATGGTGGCTGTCAGAGGAACCCAAAACATGTCATTATGTCTCATGACATCAATTATATGACGCCTCCTCGAAAAGGTTTTAAGTGGATAATAATTCCTACCCACACCCACACACACACTCCACCCGATCCAACCCCGCCCCTCCCCTCGCACACATACCACCCCACCCCCCACCCCCCCTCGGACCCCCTTCCCTCTTTTTAGTTTCTCCTTTTCACAGCTATCCTTGAAGGCAAGGAGGTGGGTGGTTGGTGGGTGCTCTGGTGTGGTTTGCTCCTTCTTTTCTATCAAGCATCTATCGTCCTTACATCCCCTCTTTCTTTTTTTTTTTTTGTTATTCTCTTGTAACACCTCTAATCTTCAGAACCTATATGACCTTATTGTGTTGCAAGCGCCGTAAAACTCTTTCTAACAATTAAAACTGCAAGTCGACAAAGATTACGCACAAACAAAAAAGTACCTACAAATAGTTTACTAATTAATTATTGTTGTTGTTGTCGCTGTTTAGTCTTTTTTAATTAGTTCGTTAGTTATCATCAAGTTCATTCACTCACACAATTAAAGGTTCAGACATTTTTTAATTACCTTATGTTTCCCCCCACGAATTTCCGACTTTATTACTTGTTTATATATTATATTCCTATGTTTATTTGCTCACTGATATATGTATTTTATTTATATATACATACGAAGACTACAGGGGGGGAAACGACGGTTGTCACAAACGGAAAATCGCGAGGGTACAGTTTTTGAACGCGTGTTGACTCGTAACTGTATTTCTGTTCACTGTTGGTTGGTTATTGTTGTTAGATTTCCCATTCAACAACACTCAACAATAAACCACCGGTCAAACAAAAAATTATATAAAAGTATGAGTCCACAAGCTTTTAAAATTGGCACCCTCACAATTTCCAGTTAGTGACCACAGTCATTTTCCCCCTGTGCTCTTCAACTTATGTTATGATATAGATAGATAGATAGATAGATAGATAGATAGATAGATAGATAGATAGATAGATAGATAGATAGATAGATAGACAGATAGATGGATAGATAGATAGATCGTCGGCCAGCTATTCAGATTTTCAAAACCTCTACTAAAAATATATTTATTTTTTTTAAAAAACAGAATTTGTAAAAATTCTCTGTAGTATTGGACAAGCATCTGTCTGCATCGACGCTGTATCTCTGTCTCTGTCTCTGTCTCTGTCTCTGTCTCTGTCTCT
>NW_004798174.1:228625-230670 GCF_000002075.1 Aplysia californica
CCCCACAAGAAAAAAAAACATTTAAAAATCCACCTAAGTCAAACCTAGCAACTAATTCTCACTACAACACCCTCCCCTTCCCCAGCTTAAACCTCCCTCAAGTTCAAGCCTCTTCAGTGAGGTTGAGCGGAGTCTGACAGATCCGTTATGAAGTAAGCGAATCCCTGCAGTGGTCACACACGCAGCCCGTGCCCTAAGTCGACAATCTAGGTCTATCTGATTACTCTTCCGAAGTGTGGGAGGGTGAGGTGAGGGAACTTATCAATGAATGAACGACACACACACACACACACACACACACACACACACACACACACACACACACATGTTTCTACTCACACCTCTGTCACTGCCCGGTCAGAACGGAAGTCCGCTTTGGAATTCGTGACGTCACTAAATCGCGTGAACGAAAAACAACCCGCGTGCACTTTTTAAGTAAGAAGGAACCAAGCAACATCAGCGAATCCAGTTTAAAAATACACCTCGTTTTGAAACCTTCTTTTTTCCTTTAAAACTGAAGTTTAGAAAAAAAAGCAAAAAAAAGCAAGAAACAACGAAACAAAACAAAGTAACGAAAATCAGCTCTGAAAAGGAATTATAAAAAACTGGAACTTGAAGATTGAAGTAAATAATTTGTGAGGTCAGGCTAGGGTTCCGCTCGCCGCCAGGCAGTAAGGCTTAATGATCTTATAACACAAGCGGCTCAGTCACACTGGAAGAACGGAATGGTCCCACGAATGAATAAAAAAAAAAAGTAAAAAGAAAAAAAAGAAGAGAAAAATAATGCGCTTATACTGAAACGGGCCTTTCAGGAATCTGATCAGATCCTACCTGGCAATGATGTCTGCTTGCTCGACTACTGCCACATCATCCAAACTGGCAATAACACGATGAAGGTGAACTCTCACCTCTGCTGGACGTATGCTAGGGAGGAGGCAGGAGGCAGGAGGCAGGAGGTAGGAGGTAGGGCTAGCCCTATGTGTTTGTGTGTGTCTGTGTCAGAGGAGGGGTGCTTGCTTCTCTTCTCTTCTCTTCCCCTGGCTCCTTCCACTTCCCGGGTCTGCTCACTACTCTAAGGCTCACTGATTGCAGCAGACGACGAGGTAACTGCTGTGGGCGGGAGGGTGGGTGGATGGGAGGGTGGTTGGTGTCTCCGAACGAAACCCCGGATACGTACGTCACAGATCGTCTGTCTTCTATCGGAATGTCGTCTGCTCATGCCTCCTCAACTCCAACCCAGTATCGATCGCAGTATCATCACTTTCTTCGTTATCATCCTCCTCCTCCTTTACGCCATTATCGTTAATTTCGCGTGGTTGAGAGAGTGCTTGCTTAATGAGTTCGTAACTGAGGGGAGGAGGGAGGAGGCAACAGGTGAGGGTGGGGGGGGGGGCTCGTAGCACCATTCAGAAGAAGCAGAAGCAGCAGAGACACACGCCAACAGATGTCGTGCTGAGTCACAAGATTCCCGCCAGTTTTCGTGAGTGCCACGCCTATCCCCGGTGGGCGGGCCCCTCTAGCTCAGGGATCCCTGGCCCGGACACACCTACCTATAAATCAATGCGGGAGGCTCACTGCGACCACCGCCCAGCACGACATCACAACTCACCTGGAAGTGGCGCCGCCACTCGGCTCGAGGTCAGAGTTTAGTAGTTAGTAGTAGGCCGTGCTGCTCGCCTGCTATTGTTCAGCAACAACAATAACTACAACAACAACAACAGCAATAACAACTCAACAGCAGCAGCAGCAACAACAAGAACAACGATAACTACCACATCAACAACAACAACAACAACAACAACAACAACATCACCATCAACAACAACAGCAACAGCAACAATAAAAACTACAACAAAAACAGCTGCAGCAGCAACAACAGCAACAACAACAGCAACACTAACAACAATTACAATAACAACAACAACAACAACAACAACAACAACAACAACAACAAAAACAACAATAACAGAAGACTGGTGACAATAATGATAATAATAATAATAGTAAAAATAATAATAATAATAATAATAATAATAATAATAACA
>NW_004798174.1:233610-235708 GCF_000002075.1 Aplysia californica
TGTGTGTGTGTGTGTGTGTCTGTGTGTGTGTCTGTCGGTGTGTGTTGTCTGTGGTATCAGAAAAAGCATCCTCTTTTGTGACCTTTTGTTCTCTTTCCACCTTTGCCTCATCCATTGACCAACTCTACTATTTCCGGTCTGTAGAATAACCAGACGCAGATGGTTTGGGTATGTTTCTTGACCAGCTGTATTCATATATTCATATCTATGAACACGAATTTTACACCTCCTTTGATGTGTTTTTACATGCCCGCAAGTCCTATATTAGTATTGGTGTCAAGAACCTCTCAACACAGCAACCGTGATATACGACAGTCGGAACCTGGAGCCATTATGGAAGGAAATAGTCGTGCTGTGAACGGTAGGTCTAACTTTTCTGTGTAAAACAACACCGCATGCCAATCAAAGTTTTCTATTCTCTAACTTCCGGGTCAAATTTGACACAATAACGTAGGGCGGGGCTATTTGTAGTGTGCACTGAAGCCGTTATTAATCGACCCGACCCGACTTGACCCGACCCGATCTGATCCGATTCTGACAATGGGCATACATGTGGGCTATTCCACGGAAACTGCCGGAACATTCTGACAATTAAATGTATTCATTTTAAAAAGAAAGTACGTTATGCAATTTATGTGAAGTGGTTAGGTAACTGATATAGGACAGGAAAAAATTCCTCATTTGTCCTGTCACTTACTGAAATTAAACACGTCTTTGAAATGTTCTGATCATTTAAAGTTGAAATAGATTAACTGATTTTGAACTACAGTGTTATCATTGAAAACCTAGTACAAATATCTCGTCAGTTACCGTGGTAGAACAGGACAGACTCGCTGTGTCTTGGGCTTGGGCTTCTATTTTCGGTAAGTGTTTTACTGTGCCTTGGACACATTAAACATTTTCAGTGGTACGTAATTTTGAATTTTGCCTGGATGGCGGCAAGGCCTACTCTTATCGATTTTGGACCACAAAGGGATCTTTAACGGGCACAACCTGAACACGGGACCTCCAAGATTTTTCGCCCTTGTCCGAGAAGGCGAAGAGATGTGGCTGAGAGACAGCAGTAAGAAGGAGCCAAGGAGTAACAGTAGAAAGGCAGCAGAAAGAGTCAGGAGCCCAGAGGAGGGGGCAAGAGAGGTAAAAGGTGGGGGTAGAAAGTGAAGACGAAAGCAGACGAAAGAACATAGCAAGAGAGCAGGACAAGTAGAGGCAAAAGGAGATAATTTTAGAAGAAGAAAATTTCCGTCGCTACCCGGATTCGAACCTGAGACCTTTGAGTGAGAGGCGAACACTTTAACCTCTAGGCCACGAGAGCCCCCCCATTGCTCGAAAGTCTAGTCCAAATGTCCCATCAGTTACCGTGGAATAGCCCATCTGGCAAGACAGCATGGGCACCCTTGCGTTTTGCACTAGGCCTATAGTGCGGTCAAAAATACGTGGCGCAGTTTATTGTCGAATACTTTGTCAACTGTCGAACATGGACTTTCCAGCTTTGGAACAGTGACTTGTATTAATTTGTCTTAACAGATCAATATTTTTGTAACGACTTGTTAGCTCTATTTTAGAAAATTTCCAATTAATACTAATTAATAAATCTAAATGGGTGGTTTCTACTGATGTCAAAAGGTTTAGAGCTAGGACGATATCGCTTTTAAAAGCAAGTCCGTCATTTTTGTCTAATAGCGGGATTATCTTTATTGAACACATGTTTTGAGAACTTTTATTGCAAAAAAATGTTCACTGTAAAATGTATTTCTTGCGACAAGTTTTGCCACTAAAAAGTGTCATTGGTGAGCTGTGACGTAACGCATATTAGTAGTAGTAGTAGTATAGGGTTTTACGGCGCTCGCAACTGCTAAGGTCATATGAGCGCGCACGCATATTATGCCTTTACAAAATCAAATGTACGTGAGAAGCGGGAAGTGCTGTGAACAATTCCATTTTCCGCTAAAGGAGATCTGAAGTATAATTTTATATAAATGTATGAATTGAAAAAAAAATGTTGCTATAATTGTAATGGAAAAATGTGATTTAGTTAAGACAAATTGGTACAAAGTGATGTGAAAGGTATGAGTAACACAAATTCACCCGTTAAAGA
>NW_004798174.1:236786-255406 GCF_000002075.1 Aplysia californica
GCGCGCGCGTGTATGTATATGTGTGAGTGAATAAGTGCGCGTGCACGTGTGCATGTGTGTGTATGTGAGTGTGCGTACGTGTACCTGCGTACGACGTGTGGTATGAGTGAGTACGTGCACGTGTACGTGTGCATGTGCATGTGAATGTGCTTCTACGTGTACGCGTGTACGTGTGGTGTGAGTGAGTACGCGCGCGTGTACGTGTGCGTGTGTGTGCAGTGTGGCCACAAATCAGGCAGGTCTGTGCACGCGGCGTTGTCTCTCTATCCCTGTACTCACGAACCACTGGGCCTTGAGGAGCGACAGGGGCCATAACTCAGGGATTGGGGTCTCCACGGGGTCTGTCAGGGAGGCCCTCTGTGAGTCCGTGGCTGCAGACGATACAGGAACTGATGCTGCAGTTTGAATTTGTAAAAAAACAAACAAACCCAACAAAACAACCTAGTAAAAGTGAATCTGAGCCAAATCGACTTTTTACTGTTTGGTTCAACTCTTTCTCTATGCACTCGTTATACCATATTATAAAGCTTGAGGGGGGGGGGGATTACTTCAGAATGAGAAAAATATACTCTGTATGAGAAAACAATGGTGTTAGAATGAGAGTAAAGGGCCAGAAAGGGGATATAATACGTCAGAATGAAAAAGAATTACATCACAATGAGCAGAAAAAAAATAACGCAATAAATGAGTTAAGTGAAAATGTCTGCATTATTTCTACCTTTAGTTTGGTACTTTATCTCGTTCACTTTCGTCTGACCGCGGTTAAAACGGTATAAAAACAAATCGCTCTGTTTAAAGTTTAATCTTTCTGGGTCTTTGTATATGACCTTATGCAGTCGCGAGCGCCGTAAAACCTCTACCTGTACTACTGGGTCTTTGTATGCAGGTCTAAAATGAAACGATCAACAGAATCTTTAAAAAAGTCCATTCATAAAAGTGATTGCAAAGTAAGATTCCCACACGTTTTCTTTGATCTAAGCTTTAAGCGGATTAAAAATACAATAGGGAATTTACGGCATATACACAAAACATTTTAAAAAATTGACATATTTTCCTCAGTGCATACATCTTTAACGTTCGCCCAAAAAACATGATTCAAGAGACAGGGTGAGTACTTTTCGAGACTCACGTGGGTCACGTGGAGACGTCTAGACAGCCAGGTGAATAAAATCAACAACTAGATCTACAAGCTTACACTGAAATGTTTGGGCAGGGCTGTGTCGCTGTCTCAAAATGAACAATTTGTAAGCAGGGCTACTGTAAGTCATTTATTTTATTATCCTATGTATACATCCAATGAAAGGTTTTTATTACTGGGTCAAGATTTTTTTTTTTAAATTTATTTTTGTTTGGTAGCTGGCCTGTAGAAGTGCCATGCAAAGTTTCATGGGCATAGGTAAATTCTTCAAAGAACTAGAATTGTTTTAACGCTGTCTGACGAAAGTGAACAAGCTGTAGATAACAACTCTGAACACACATTTAACCAGCCAAACGTTATTGAAGTGGGACAATTGAACAAATTGTAGAGCAAAACGCGTTCCTTTTTTCATCCAATTTCCGATATGACGATTTTGCTGGATGCAAGGTTCTACGTCCAGACAACAGTTATGCTGAGGACACACGCTCTTGTCACTTGGGGGATCCGTGACGTATGCCTCGGGATGGGGTCACCGGGGAGAGGTTACTGGGAAGAGGTCAACGGGGAAGGGGGGGGGGGGTGGTCTGTGTCAGGCTCATACTTCAGGAGCAACACTCACCGTTGCTGATCTCTGAGCAGGAAAGGGGATTGGAGGAGGGGGGGGGGGTCTAAGGCAGGTGAGCGTTGTGGAGGGAATCTGTGGCAGACACCCTCAGAGCAGAGCTCACGGGATTTCCCTCCTACAGGCCACTCGCCTTGCTGCAGACATACGTCTGTGTCTCCCTGCGACACCCACCGGTACAAGCGGAAGAAAAAAGTAAAGTTAGTAAGTTTTTATACGCCCACATTGACATATTTTAGATCATTTAGGATGTAAGCGTCGGATCCTGATGACTATCAAGGCCTACCAGGGCTGAGAGGAATGATTTTTCACCCTTGTCCAAGAAGGCTAGGTGTAGATATTTCCTACCAGAAGGTTAGGTGTGTGGCTGAAAGACAGCAGTAAGAAAGAGCCAAGCCAAGGAGTAGAAGTAGAAAGGCTGCAGAAAAAGTCAGGAGCCAAGAGGAGGGGGCAAGGAGGTGAGGGGGTGGGGGCAGAAAGAGGAGACGAAAGCAGATGACAGAACATTATTAGAGAGCAGGAAAGGATGCGAAAGGAGACAATTTTAGAGAAGAAAATTTTCCGTCGGTATCCGGATTCGAACCCGGGATTTATTGAATGAGAGGCGAACACCTTAAACTATAGACCACGTGAGCCCCCTTTTTTTTCGCGTGTTATGTTCTACTGCTCAGGAACGTTTTAGTTAGGTGATAACAGGATGGAAAGGATTCTCTGGTGCAGCGCTTGTGAACCTGGGAGATATCTCCCACTAGTGGACGGTTCGGTCATTTTGTCCAGCGGTGGGTGGAGGGTGGGGTCACCTAGATCCCTTGGGGGTCTAAAATCGATAAGAGTAGTCTTCCGCCGCCACCCAGGCAAAATTCAAAATTTCCTACCAACTGAAAAATGTTTAATGTGTCCCACACGTTCATATGACCTTATGTAGTTGCGATCGCCGTAAAAAAGTTACCCCCCACTAAAAAAAAACCGCACGGCACAGGCCAGGACTGTGCAAACCTAGTGCTTCCCCCATGGCCACGAACCAGGCTAAAATTTCGCTGGCAAGCCAGCCTAACAATAGGTCTGTCTATATGTGAATTTAAAAAAAAATTAATAGTAGAGGGTTTTACGGCGCTCGCAACTGCATAAGGTCATCTGTGAGCGCCAATATGTGAAAGAGAAGCAAAAGAGGCTCTGGTCCAGAAAGTGGCTTCTCTAAAGGTGTAATAACACAAACACACACACACACACACACACACACACACACACACACACACACACACACACACACACACACAAACATACACACAAATCAACTTGTTTTGTGAATTAGATTACATGTATTCTTTAGACTACGATACCTTAATCCTGTAATGACAGTGTTCCTATCTGCATTTGCGTCAAGGTATTTCGCAAAACTAACCTCATAATTATGCTTTACCCTTGAGTTGTCTGTTACTGTACTCCTTGAACTTCATTTTCCAAAGGCACTGGTGTTTTTCTGTAGTTGCTTTTTTTTTTTCCTTTTTCTTCTATATTTATTTCAATAAAATCCAAAACATCGTCCCTTGACCATGTTGCCAATTTCTTTCATGATCACACCAGCTCGTGTGTGGCCAGCACAAGGAGACGGATAGACAAAACAACAGATGGTCAGCGAAGGTGAAGGAGTAGTGCCCACCCGTGACAAGGGACTACGGTTGTTTAGTTTTAGCAGAGGTTTTACGGCGCTCGCAACTGCATACGGTCATATGAGCGCCAGAAGATTAGAGGTGTTACAAGAGAGTAACAAACATAAAAAAGAAGAAGGGGAGATAAGGACGATAGATGTTTGATAGGAAAGAAGCAGGTGGTCATTTAGTGCTGGGAAGAGTCAGTTAAACAGAGAGAAATAGCGTGGAGAAAGTAGGGGATGCTCTCGTGGCCTAGAGGATAAGGTCTTGGCCTCTCATTCAAAGGTCCCGGGTTCGAATCCGGGTAGCGACCGAAACATTTTCTTCTCTAAAATTGTCTCCTTTCACCTCCTTTCCTGCTCTCTAGCAATATTCTGTCGTCTACCTTCGTCTCCTCTTTCTGCCCCTACCCCTCACCTCCTTTGCCCCCTCCTCTGGGCTCCTGACTCTTTCTGGAGCCTTTCTACTGCTACTCCTTGACTCCTTCTTACAGCTGTCTTTCTGCCATACCCCTGATCTTCTGGTAGGAAAGATCTACACCTAGCCTTCAGCGAAAAATCTCGGAGGGCCCGTGTGCAAGTTGCGCACGTTAATGACCCCCTGGTGGTCTAAAATCGATAAGAGTAGGCTTCGGCTGCCACCTGGGCAAAATTCAAAATTTTCTACCAACTAAAAAGTATTAGGTGTGTCCCGCGCGCTTATATGACCTTATGCAGTTGCGAGCGCCGTAAAACCCTCTACTATAATTTTTTTTTTTTATTAAAAAAGGGAGAAAGTAGAGAGGCAGGACCTACCAGCAGCCTCTTGTTTTTTTTTTTTTTTTTGGTAAGATTTTTAGGCGCTCGCAACTGCATAAGTTTAAATGAGCGCCAAGGGGTGGATGTTAACAGAGAAGTCCAAATCAGACTTACTCTGACGTTGATAAATCAGTCCATTTACAATTCTACTATTCATAAGAACAAGTTAATCTCTCCCCCCCCCCCCCCTTTGGGAATGGCCTAAAGACAACTTGAGTCAGTAGTACTACCCTGGTTGGGGGTGGAGGGAGGGGGCTAGGAAAGAAGGGGCAAACCACACCAGAGCACCCGCCAACCATCCACGGTCATTTTTTAAAGTTTAGCTTTAGTAGAGATTTTAGGGGCGCTCGCAACTGCATAAGGTCATATGAGCGCCAAGGGGTGGATGTCAACAGAGAAGTCCTTACCTGTCCCCTTCGTTATATGCAAGAAAAATTCTGAAATTATGTAAACTGAGCCCAAAAATGTGAAATTATGCGATTCTGTTAATTTTAACAAAGAATGATAAAGGAAAATAATCAGAAATTATGCAAAAAAATTTTTGCTAAATTATGCAGGGTGCATAAAACCAATGGACAGCCTTGGAATCAGGCTTACTCTGCTCACCTCTCCAACCTCAACAGCACAAAGCCTACATCGACTATCAAGGTACCTCGGAAATAGCAAGTCACAAGAGTGTGACAAACATACAAAAGAAGTAGAGGACAATGACGATAGTAAGGATTAGGAAAGAAAAAATAGCAGTTCCCTGTTGTTGCTCAGGCACAGTTATAAGCATGCCATTGTTGGATCAGCACATTTGCAATTCTACTGTGCATTAGAACGAGAAACGTCCCCCCTTTGGGAAAGGCCTAAAGACACTACAGTCAGTGGCACCGCCTGGGGGGGGGGGGGCACATAACAACCACGACACAAAGACACAACACCAGCCAATACTCCATGTCTTCATGATAGCAGTGCTTTATTTTCGTTCATACCGTGAAATAAGTTATAAGAACACATCATGCAAAAATACAAACAAAACAAAAAACCAAACGAACACAAATCAATTCATACAAAGCACAATACATCAGCTCAGGGCTGCACGCCCTCATTAAAAACTAGACATTCAAAAAGTTTCAGACATTATATATATATACCCTAACATGGCTCGTAATGGCGTGAAATGAGAATCTCTCCACCTCGACATTCGCTAAACATTTAAGTAATCACAATCGAAAAATAAAAAAACAACAAACTTCAAAAAAATCATTAGTGTACTTTATCTGTTTCCTTGGACAATAGCACCGTTCTGTGTTCCTTCCAAAACATCTAATTTATAGAAAATTTTTCTCCAAACAAAACAAAAAAAACATATTCGTCGAATGATCTGTAAATGCTATACGCCTCAGTCGACAAAATCGAGGCCATTAACTAAGGATGCAGTAGAGGTTTTACGGCGCTCGCAACTGCATATTAAGGTCATGAGCGCCAGAAGATTAGAGGAGTTACAAGAGAGTAACAAACATAAAAAAAAAGAAGAAGGGGAGATAAGGACGATAGATGTTTGATAGGAAAGAAGGAGCAAACCACAGCAGAGCAGCCGCCAACCACATATCTACCCATCCATCCCGACAAGGAGACGATAGGACAAGGAGTACAGCACAGTTTGTTTAAGTAAAGAGAAGCATGCCGGCCCAATAAAGGTCATTTTATAATTTTAGTGCTGGGGAGAAATAAGAAATGAGGACAGAGAGACGAGAAAATGGTGAAATGGTATAGGTCTAACGCCCCTATCAACACTTTTAGGTTATTTAAGAGGCGGGGCCTCCGAGTTTAACGTCCATCTCCGAAACAGAGAGACGAGAAGGGAGAAAGGAACGGTTATCTGGAAAGGAAAGACGTCGCCATAACCAGACAGCCACTGGAACAATCAGTATGGATACCTTGCCGACTTTAGTGCTGAGAGGAACTGAGCATTTATGGACCTGTCCGTTGTGCAATGACGTTGTTGCCCAGGACAAGTAAAGTCAAGAAAAGTTGCTTTTATTCTTTTTAAAAAATGTTTTGTTTGTTTCTACGTTGCCCACAATCCTCGCAGACTGGTACCATCTCGCGACCTCAGAGCTTTCTTTTTGTCCTATTTATCCTATTTCCATTTTTATTTTAAAAACTGAAAATGTCACTTTTTCTTCTCCTTACGCTCACCACAACAACAAACTCACGTAAGTTGTTTTGCAACTGCTTCCCCCCCCCCCTCTCTCTCTCTCTCTCTCTCTCTCTCTCTCTCTCTCTCTCTCTCTCTCCACGACACCGTCCCCGCCACCACAACAAACTCACGTCATTTGTTTTGCACGTGCTTCTCCCCCCCCCCCCCCCCCCCGGCCAAGACATAAGTGCCACAGCTGTTTGACGTGTGAGTGTGATGATACATGTACTTATTTTTGCACTCGTGGGAGTCTCGTTGATGTCCACAGACCTCGTGCCGCCAACAATTGGTCGCCTTTAACTTTAAGGACACGCGGGCTAACCCAGATTTCGGAGATTTCGGGGGGTTTCCAGAAATCTTGACCTACACCAAAAGTGGGCATTGCCCTACCTATATATATATACCTTCGATTTTCTGAAAACAGCATTTTTCGGGATAGCCCCCTTGTGCTTAAAAGCGACCAATTAACCCATTTCACAGCCTAGCCTGTAACTATTTATTCGACAACACTTGAAGACACCAAAGTGAGCACAGTTCGAGACCGTACGTCCGTTTATGACGAGCACCAGAAATTTTAAGGGAGAAATGTCCGTGGAGATGCACACAAGTCGATAAAAAACAGCAAATTTGGCTAAAATTCCCCGAGGATTTCCGTGCTGCACGTGGTGGTTCTGCCCCTTTAGGTTGGTAACCTATTATTAACACTTTCAAAGCAAAAAAAATTGAGACGCTCCTTGCTATCTTTTTTTCGGATTTTAAACAAATCAAGGCTTCCTGCCAAGGTGGTCCTTAACTTATGTTGAAGTCTGTATATTTATCATCATAGAGCCACAAAACAAACTATCTGAGATTTAAATGCTACACCATGCATACTAGGAAATGTTAATTGTGTTTGTGATGTGTGTATGGCGGCTCGACATGTGCCGCGACACTGTCTTTAAAACTGCTGCTGGTCAGGCAGAATGTGAACATGGTCAAATGGTATAGGTTTAATGCCCCTTTAGTGTTAAAAGTAAAAGTGTTACGGAACTGCAACACAGTAAGGTCATATAAGTGCCGAAGATTAGAAGTGTTACAAGAGAGTAAGAAGCGCAAAAAAGGGAGGAGAGATCAGGACGATAGATGTTTGATAGGAAAGAAGGAGCAAGCTACACTAGCCAACCACCCATTAACGCCCCTAGCATCACTATTAAGTTATTTAACGAGAGGCGGGACCTCCGAATTTAACAGCCATCTCTGAAAGGACCTAGTCAATAAATGGCAAAGTCGTGTCAAGTGCCTATCCCAAGGATACACAGTCGGACCGAGCTGAGGCTCTAACCCATGAACTCGATTTCGAGTCCGGTAGTCTAACCACTTGGCTATAGACGCAACCTTTTATATATATATGTGAACTCTACGTCTTTAAAGAGTCAACAACATGAACTGTAGTGTAGGCTAGGTGGTAAACGGGTTAGCACAAGCAGACTCTTTCGCACCTGGATCTTTTCACAGCACGGGGTCAGCATAACCTCAGTAGTACTGGCTGCACTTAGTTTAGTTTTAGTAAGAGTTTTACGGCACTTGCAACCCAATAAGGTCATAATATAAGTGCCGAAGATTAGAGGTGTTACAACAGAGTAACAAAGAGAAAAAAGAAGGAGCAGGAGAGATAAGGACAAGAGATGTCTGATAGGAAAGAAGGAGCAAGCCATACCAGAGCACCCGCCAACCACCCATGACCTTGGACTGAGAGGGTTGATAGTCTACATACGAAAAGACAGACAGAGGGGGTTTTACGAGTGTAGTCTAGTTTATGTAAGAGTTTTACGGCACTTGCAACAAAAATAAACAGAAACATGATACAGAGAGAGAGAGAGAGTCAACAAAACATCTTCAACAAATTGATGTTGGAATTGAACTTATGTCTATTGTATGTGAGGCCAAGAACATAACCGATATAATATAAAACAGACGCCTGAAACATTCTAACGCAGACGGACAAAATACAAACAATTAAAAGCTATTAAGGTACAAGCCAAACGGACAGAGCAGGCAGTGTTGATTAGAGAGTATTCACTGAGTTATACAAGCACGTCATGACAAATGTAATGGAATGACGCCATCAGATTGTGCTCGACTAAAAAAAATTACACTGTACATGCATGCATTCTTCTGAGCGTTCAGGGAGAAAGGGTGGGGGGGGGGGACCCTCCTGCAAATCCTCGGCCAGACGTTCACACATGTACAAAACCCAATATTTTTCTGTTCTTTTCTTTTTTTTAAATAGCAGTATCTCAATCTGTGGTTTCGGTGGCGTGTGCTCAAGAAATATTTCGTTGAAATTATTTTTATTCATTTGTTGATTCGTCTGTCTGCGTAAAGAGAAGCACACCAACAAAATAATGATCACTTAGCGCTGGGGAAAAGTAAAACACAGACAGACAGACAGACAGACAGACAGACAGACAGACAGACAGACAGACAGACAGACAGAAACAACGGAGGGAGAGTAAAAACGCAGGAACTACCAGTGGGGGCCCTCCAACCACCCGCAGTGTCAGAATTCATTATACTCTAAGTTTAGAAAAAGGCCAGTAATAAAAAGATACACAACGTACGTACGCTTGTTAAAGTTAAAGGAATTATACAGTTTTCTGGGCTCGGTACGTCTGAACAGCTGTCCGGCGACATGCATCTGCCAAACACGCAGGTCTTGTGAGACCTGACAAGACAAAAGTACTGTCACACGCACGTACGTACGGACGGACGACCGCACGCACACACACACACACACACACACACACACACACACACACACACACACACACACACTTCAACTTCAAGGACTAGACAGTCCCCACCTCCACCTCCCCTCTATCTGACGTCACTGACTCAACGGACTGCCACACTTACTTGGGACTCTGGCCTCTGGAAGTTTGGAATTCTTTTTAGGTTAAGAGGCGCTCACCATTGTGCTAGACACACGCAAAGATGAATACATCATGTATGTACGCGCTCATTATTTTGCTAGACACATGCAAAGCCAAAATGTACGCGCTCATCAGCAAAGCCAAAATGTACGCGCTCATCAGTCTAGCCGAATGTACGCGCTCATCACTGTGCTAGACACAAGCAAAGCCGAATGTGCACGCTCATCATTGTGTTTGTGCTAGGCACAAGCAAAGATGAATGGATGTACGCGCTCATCATTGAGCTAGACACAAGCAAAGCCAAATGTACGCACTCATCATTGTGCTAGGCACAAGCAAAGATGAATGTATGTACGCACTCATCACTGTGCTAGACACAAGCAAAGCCAAATGTACGCGCTCATCATTGTGCTAGACACAAGCAAAGATGAATGTATGTACGCACTCATCACTGTGCTAGACACAAGCAAAGCCAAATGTACGCGCTCATCATTGTGCTAGACACAAGCAAAGCCAAAATGTACGTGCTCATCACTGTCCTAGACACAAGCAAAGTCAAATGTACACGCGCGCTTCTATACGAATGATTATCTTTCCCTGCTAGTAAAAAGCATGTTATATAATACACGTACAATTATATTATCATAATACATGCACAAGATTTATCCAAAAAGACACACACAGCGACACACATTACCCTTCGAGTAAAAAGCATACATAAGACTTATCCACAAGACACACAGTGACACACATTTCCCTGCTAGTAAAAAGCACACATGATAACACTTGTCCAATTGACACACACACGGACACACATTTAGCATTACGTTATGAGTCACATCGTGTTTTTTTCTCTTGGCCATCACACATAAAGCATTGTTATGTTTACAAGTCATTATAATATTATCATTTTAGTGGGCCGATTGACAGGAAGATGCATACATGGTCGCTTTTAAGGACAAGCGGGCTAACCCAGATTTCGGGGGTCTCCAGAAATCTTGACCCACACCAGAAGTGGGCATTCCCCTACCTATAGGAGAAGTTTGGTTTCATTGGTGTGTATATTTAATATTTGTTTGGTCATAGAAAAACTTCCCTTTGTCTTTTAAAGAAGCTGAACAAGGGGCAAAAACTTTACCTCCGATTTTCTCAAAACAGTATTTTTCGGGACAGCCCCCTTGTGCTTAAAAGCGACCACATGACGATCATGATTAAAACAAAAGCATACACCGAGAAAATCCAATACCCAGTCTGGTTCTCCAGTACTCTGCGTACACACATATATCACATAATTAGCCGTCGTCGCCAGCTACAATCTTGCCTCCTGCTGCAAGCTCCAAGTGTGGATTTCTAAAACGTATTACTAAACCAACATAAATTCTGCATGAATTAATATTGAACGCGGGGCGGACACGCACTTTCAATCAAAGCATTTTAAAAATAAGCTTCAAGTCGAATGTCATCTTGTTCGAGTATCTGGGTTAAAAAAAATAAGGAAAGTAAGGCTCATCCCAAAAAATAATGGGTTAAAATCAGCAAGTTTCTGCCATTACAACATAATATACTTAGAGGGGCACACAGGCTACGAGAATTACCATGAACCTTTTAGATCCCGTGGAAACGTGCACGAGGACTCAATATTAACTAATCATATTGTCAAATCCATCTTGTATCAAGACTATTGGGTTTTTAAAAAAAATACGAAGTGCAATAATGACATACATAAGCTAGACAAAATCCGGACAAATCTAGAAATCCGGAAAATCGGCACCTCCATATTATACTACTACTAGTACTAGAGTTTATTTTTTTACAATAATTCGACCGCTGGCAGACAACCAAAAAAATCCTCTAACCCCCCCATTCTCGGACGTCACCAAAGCTGGACTCACGTGCCATTTCACTTCATGGTACTCATTCTCCAACCCATTCACTTAATTCTATACAAACCCATCTCGAAACAAAATCCCTAGACATGAACAAGTTATAAGAAAAGTTTGTACGTATGAACCATTGTGAGATTAGATGAACAAGTTATAAGTAAAGTTTGTACGTATGAACCATTGTGAGATTAGATGAAACAGCAACGCGTTAAAAAAACGTACACACAATTCTCCAGTGTCTCTCTCATCTCTTACTACTAGAGAACACAGTCCAAAAACCATCTTTCTCAAACCATTCATAATCTGTTGTGCACAGGAGACAAAAATACGTTCATTACTTTGAGCTATACATTTAGATAATGACAACCCTGGTCTCTGGACAACATTGCACACCACACTATTCCAGTTTAAAAAAAAAAAAACAGTGAAAAGTAGAAGGGGGAGAGAAAGAGAAAGAGGGTGAGAGAGAGAGAGAGAGAGAGAGAGAGAGAGAGAGAGAGAGAGAGAGAGAGAAAGAGAGAGAGAGAAAGAGAGAGAGAGAAAGAGAGAGAGAGAGAGAGAGAGAGAGAAAGAGAGGGAGAGAAAGAGAGAGAGAGAGAGAGAGAGAGAAAGAGAGAGAGAGAGAGAGAAAAAGAGAGAGGGGGAGGGAGAGAGAGAGAGTGATGTTCCTTTGTGCATACACAATGTCTGCACTCTGACACACTCTGTTTTCTTGAATAAAAATTAATTGTAAAAAAAACAACAAAACAGAATAATAGTTACAGCGGCGGAAAATCTGCCATAAATACAAGGTCGTGCTTCAAGACATCTGCTCAATGTATCCATACACAGATGATTATAGTTAGCAAACCCCCCCCCCCCCCCCCCAACACACACACATACACACACACACACAGACAGACACACACACACACACACATAAAAATTGTTAAGCAATACCGACATGGAAACTGGGAGCGTAAGACGGGACATGATATGTATAGCAGAAGATCAAGACACACCAACAGAGCACAAAAAACCACGCATATATAATTATTCATAAGTCTTTCTGCTGTGCTCGACTTATGGTTAACCCTATCCGTACGCCCTGGGGTCATTTTGTACCCTCGCGTTTTATTCTTCACATTTTAGAATACTTCTAGTGTGAAGATCTCTTTGAAATTTTCAGCATTTCTCAAAAAAATCATTTTTAACAGACTGCTAGGCAAAGTGTACGGATCGAATAAACAAGTAAATTTCCTCTTTGGAAAGTGGTGGCACAGGGTTCCCCACGTCGTATGGACAGGATAGTAAAACACGACGTACGGATAGAGTTAAACATTTCCCCTCTCAGCTGGACTCCAATTAATTTCTTTTTCTCTCAAACCAAGATTATCGAACTTGAAATAACCTTCTACTTCCTGAAACAGACACTAATATCATAAACACTAGCCAAAATGATCGGTAGATCAAAACTGGTTTTGGACTAAAATGGAAACCAAGAATGAAACTCCTTCTAATCGATGGTAGAATTTTTTCTTCCCCCAAGAACTCAGCAATTCTCAACATTCAACATGAAAAAAAAATTGCAATAACCA
Organism: Aplysia californica; assembly: GCF_000002075.1. Classification (NCBI taxonomy): domain Eukaryota; kingdom Metazoa; phylum Mollusca; class Gastropoda; order Aplysiida; family Aplysiidae; genus Aplysia; species Aplysia californica. Next base: position 249,556 of record NW_004798174.1, read on the forward strand.
CAGTGAAACTGGCACCATATATCCCACTGAGTAACTTTTATCATCATCAATGCCTTTAACCCCTGGCAGGGTATAGGCCACATACAAACTCCTTCGGATTTATCTCTGTCCTGGGCCATCCTTCCCAGCTCGTTCCAAGTGAGCTTCATTCATCTCTCTCATGTCCCTTTCCACACATTATCTCCTCCACGTTTCCCGTGACCTACCCCTGCCTCGAGCTCCCTGTGGGTTCCACTGCAGCGACAGTCTAGTAAAGTGTGAGTACCTTCGGAGTGTGCCAGCTATTTCCACTGTTCTGGGTGACATAGGAAAAACAATACTTGGATTTACTTGGATCCAGAGCTAGAATCATAGCAGGCGGCACATGTCCATAGCTGCTCATCTCTCCTTTCCAGCGTCCACCTCAGGGTCTTCCTGCTAATTGTCTCCATGAGGAGCTGGTTTGAGACACACCTGACCCCCTCCTCGGAGAAAACTTTTTTTCGCTGTGCCTCGCACACACTTTTCTAAAAAGGAAAAACAATAACCATCCCATGATCTCCCACCCCAGCAAGCACAAGGAATTACTGTTCTATGTAATCGTAGTGTGTTTTTACATCCCATCTCCCAATCAAATTCAAACGGACTTGGCATCTTTCATTTGTCTTCTATTTATGCCGCCTCCTTTACCAATCAGCTCATAGATGCTATTTTCAGCTGCGACAATCACAGGTTTTTCCAATTTAGTACGGACTCTTCCACATTTTACACAGATTGATCTAACATAGACTCTGAGCATTTCTCTTGTTTCTTGCACTTTCGGACACTCTACAAAGAACTAGTTCTGAATATACTGAACGTATAAAGATTGGAAAGTAGTATACCCATATATGTATATGTACTAAACAATAATTATAATTCCCATATTAGAGACACACAGACAGCACACTTAAAACTCACATGTGTACCACTACTAAACAATGCACAGAAGAGAGTCACATGACATATACTCAGACATAATGCCTCTTCACATACAAAATTACTCTCTCAATAAGGACACACATAGGTCTGTCACAATACATACATATGTATTAAAACAATATGCATAACACAGACGAATATTATAGGCAGGTAACATAGCCTTACGAGTCGGCCTACTGTACGCATCACTCACATAGTTTTGAGAAAACCTGTTGCTGGAAACTGAATCCAGTTTAGTTTTTGTAAGGTTTTACAGCGTTCGCAACTGCATAAGGTCATATGAAACTGAATCTAACTCCATTTGACATAGCAAAGCATGTCTATTTTTCCTGCAGCTCAGAAGTGTGCAATCAAATGGCACATAGACACAGTACACACAGGCCTTTCAAACAGTTTAATTAACAATTTCTAGAATTTAGCACACAAGTCTTTCAAATAGTTTAAATAACAACTTTCAGAATTTAGCACAAAATTTTGCAAACGATAAATAACAATAATCACATTTTTTTAAAATACTGAAAGTACCAAATAATTTCACAATACCCAGATTTTCAGTATGAAATGCAGACAAAACCAAAAAAAGCAGCAGAATCTACGTGAATTTCTATCTCAACAAAATCTTAGCAACAAATCATCACCGTATTCTTTGACAGATGACTACCAATGTTTCAAAGAACAAAAAAATAAAATTTAAAAAACAATCAAAAAAGAACATTCTTGAAGTTCAGTTTTTGAAAATGCAAACACAGCTGTAACTACAATTTAAACTTTACGAGTAAAAATTAACCACACAAACGGCACAAATGCAGCAATACAAGGAAACATGTTCAATTCCCTCTCAGGAACAAAAAGTATCAAATAACAAGAAAGGTTTGAATGACGGCTCCACAAACTGATGTGTTTGAGAGAGACCCTCCTTAGAACGACCTTGGCACTTACAAGTAAGATTTCAATCAATAAGACATCGATTAAAACACATGATTAATTACGACAATAATGGCGGTATAATTAAAAACGTTCCTCTTGGGCATCAGAATTTTTATTCTCTACCTAAAGGCAAAAATCTTAATAAGAAAATAATGGCTATTTCATTCATTCAAAAGTTGTACTCTTTCAAATCCCGACACAAAAGACAATACAGTGGGAAAAAAAAAGTACCGCAGTAGAGTCAACGACAACATGAAGTTGACAACTCTTTCCAACATTTTAAAAAAAAGGGTAACTTACATTTGAAAATCTTTAGAACTGTCTTTAGAATTGTCTTCACAATTGTTTTCAGAAGCTGCTAAAGACGCAGCTTACTTCCAATGGCAATACACAGGGCAGATTATGCTTCAAGGGATGAGTATGGTGGAGAAATGTCCTCCACAAAGCAGCGGCTTGATCTGTCAGCACACACGGCTCAGCTCGATCAAGGCCACACAATACTGGTACAATAATAATGCAATAATACACACAGGAACGAACGTTTCCCTACCCCCGTCATCTTAAAGCAAGACACAATAATCACAGACTAGACTTGGAGGATGAAAAGGAATCAGTTATGAAAGCAACAGCAAAACTCTACCCTTTCCCCCATCCACAAAGACATATAATATTTTTTTTGTTTTTTTGTAGAGGGTTTTACGACGTTCGCAACTGCATAAGGTCATATGAGCGCCAAGGGATGAGTGTCAACAGAGAAGTCTTTACAGGGAATCAGACTTACTCTGCTCACCTCTCTAGCTTCAACAGCACAAAGTCTGCTTCGACTATCAAGGCACCCCGGAAATAGCGGGTCACAAGAGTGTGACAAAGACACAAAAGAAGTAGAGGAAAATGACAATAGTAAGGATTAGGAAAGAAAAAGCAGCAGTTCCCTGTTGCAGATCAGGCACAGTTATGAGCGTGACACGATGAATCAGCCCATTTACAATTCTACTGTGCTTGAACGAGAAATGTCCCCCCTTTGGGAATGGCCTAAAGACACGATAGTCTTGTGGGTACATACAATATCATTTTTCTTTAACAGACAAAACATCAGAAAATAACATCCTACCCCTCACCCCACCCCCACCCCATAACCACCACCTCCCTCTCCTAACTGTGAAGCACTAAAAAGATTTAATAGAATTTACAGTCTACTTAGTGAAGGTCAATCAAATATGTCCGCATTTCATCACGATATGAAAGAGACTAACAATGATTGATGAATTCAGGTAGCTCTAACATTCATTCCCAGAAAAGTCAGCATTCATGAAGATTACCAAATGAGTCAGCACATTTACCCGAGGCATGGGGAAGGAAACTTTTGCCCTCTTACAACAAGCAGGCACTGACGCTGTACGACCCGGACTAACACTGAGACAGACTACCGCGATATGGAGAGTGAAAATCAGATCTGCAACAGACTTCCAACTGGGCGGCAAATGTTGTGGTATGTTACAGTATGGCTACAATGTCCAATTCAACACTGTAGAAGGATATAATATATATAACAGGTGGAACCTCTGAATGTAACAGTCATCTTCAAAAGGACTAGGCCACACGACTTTGAGCCTAGAAAAATCCCCACACCCAAGTTCAAAAATGTTCATGAAGGAGACTTGAACTAAGGTCATCTACACCTTAGTCCAGCATGACACTAACTGAGGTATTTAGTGAGCCCAAAGTTTCACTTTTACCCTAAGTTTTACAGCATTTGCAACACAAATAAGTAAGTCATACAAGTAGTGAAGATTAAAAGTCTTACCAGAGAGTAACATACAAAGAGAAGAGGGAGGAGAGGTAAGGACAATAGATGTTAGATAGGAAAGAAGAAGCAAACCACACAAGAGCACTTCCCAACCACCCACATAACGGAGCTAAAAAGCTGTTCTTAGCCATAAGGTAACATCAAACTGGATATAATATTTCATTAATCCTCCATTGGAAGAAATTCACATCAAGGGACCACAAATCATCAACAAACGACTGACTTAATGCGGCCCAACAACATACATACATGTCGTCCCCTCAGAACTATTTTGTCCAAAGCGCCCTCTTTACTTAACCCTATCCGTACGTCCTGGGGTCATATTGTACCCCCGGGGTTGTCTTCTTCACAATTTAGAATGTTTCTAGTATGAAGAGCTCTTTCAGTATTTCTCAAAAAATCATTTGGACAGACTGCTATGCAAAGCGTGCGGATCGGATTAACGAGTAAATTCCTCTTTGGAAAGTGGTGGTACGGAGTTCCCCACTTCGTATGGAAACGATAGTAAAACACGACGTATGGATAGGGTTAAGTGGTGGCACAGAGTTCCCCACGTCGTATGGATACGATAGTTAAACACAACGTACGGATAGGGTTAAGTGGTGGCACAGAGTTCCCCACGTCGTATGGATACGATAGTAAAACACGACGTACGGATAGGATACGACAGTAAAACACGACGTACGGATAGGGTTAAGTACACTTTGGACAAAATAGTTCTGAGGCCACGCGGTCTCAACACAGCACAACCACAAAGCAAGAACAGCAATCAGAAACAAGGTACATGCACAAGTATCTCATTAAATAACAGCACCAAACTCAACAAGCTCCAAACAACACTAGTACTAGTACACCCACAGAGAATACAATTAATACAACAATCCGCAGTAACAGTAAAAATATATTGCTTAATTGATACAAACAAGCGACAAGTGTTGAAATTTGACTGGTATGTCAATGACAAGAGCATAAATAGAGGTCACGTATTATATATATAAAAGCAAACTTAGCAAGGGCGTCTGCTGCTATTGGCATCAGGAAGGTCAACTAATAACGTTTATAAATTACTATGAACGAAAGAAAAAAAAATGACCATCAGCAAATTAGTTAGTTAAGCCGAGGCAATAAAAAGCAAGTTGGAGTACAAGGAGTAATACAATTATTGTCTTAAAGTTAAAAAGTTCTCCAAGACAGAGAGCAAAGACCCCGATCCATCACAGAAGTATCAAATACAGGGAACTAGAAGGGTAAAGCAGGGACCCAGCTCTTGACAAATAGAAGAAAAAAAACCACCCATCAGTATAATGGTGAATAAAAAAAACAGAATTACGTAAGATGATTAGGAATACACGTCTTTGGGGAATAAAGCTTAGAATAAGAAATACATCGGACAAATATAAAAAGCAGGAAAAAACAATACCTTCATGGATAAAGAATACACAGGATAAAACATCTTTAAGAAATAATTATTATCCAGGACCAAATCACAGGCAACGCAATCTATATCATATTATCCTTCCATCCCCTAGTCTTTCGGAACTAAAACACTTTCAGATTTTTTTTCGATTTGTCTTAAAGATTGGGATCTTTAGTGACAATACATGCCTAAAGCTGCTACCCTCTCCACCTCATTCAGAATCCACCTCCAAGACTATTAACTACACACGTTCCTATCACACATTCGTGGACTAAACCAGTTACAGGAAAACAAGCCCAAAACAAGCCCATTGACTTCAAAGTCAACTTATCTTGGGGCTGTTACCGTTACCTGCACAATCTGACAATAATTGTTTTAGCATCTGGGTGGGTAGGAAGGGAAAACTTAGTTCACAGTTTTCTTGTTATTAATTCTTTGTGACAGGCAAAGACCTATACTTTGTTGCAAAACTGAAATAAATTACTTTACTTCAAAATAAAAAAAAGAATGTTTAAAGGGGGGGAAAATGTGTTAACCATAAAATTTTTTTAGATAAAATCTGGAAACATTTGATGATGCCATTTCAATCTGCATGTCGGGCAAAACCACCCTGGCTGGGAAATTGTGGTTCCGAGAAACGAGACAACATACAGGCATCACATCATAGGGAAACACACACGCGGAACTCTTCCAGTTGGAACTATCGAATGAATACAGTAGGCTAAATGACGAATGACCAG
>NW_004798174.1:255785-256894 GCF_000002075.1 Aplysia californica
CACACACACACACACCACACACACACACACACACACACACACACACACACACACACATCAACACACACATACATACACATACCCACACTCTCTCATACACAGACAGACAAGAGCAGATCAGTGACCGTACTGTCCAGAGGCCCAAGCACCACGCTAGTTGCCAAGTCACTGCACAACACAAGCAGCAACGCCACTGGGCAACGCAGGTAGCCATGTCACCTCACCACGAAGGTAGCCACGTCACTTCACCACGCAGGTAGCCACGCCATCACGTCACTGCACCACACAGATAGCCACGTCACGGCACCACGCAGGTAGCCACTTCACCACGTCACAGCACCACGCAGGTAGCCACTTCACCACGTCACTGCACCACGCAGCTCTTCTCAGCATCCTTCAGCTGTAGCAGGCCTGAGGACAGTTTCTGCTCCACCAGCTCATCGTCCTCAATCCTGGAACACAAGAAGAAGAAGAAGAAGAAGAAAGGGGCTCAGTACAGCCATTGGGCTCTTTGGGATTAAGGGGGGATTGGTTAGAGTACAGAGAAGCACATCGACACAATAATGGGCATTTAGTGCTGGGAAAAGGTAAGACAGACAGAAGTTTAGTTTTAGTAAGAGTTTTACGGCACTTGCAACACACTAAGGTCATATAAGTGCCGAAGAATAGAGGTGTTACAAGAGAGTAACAAACACAGAAAATAAATAGGAGAGATCAGGACGATAGATGTTTGATAGGAAAGAAGGAGTAAACCACACCAGAGCACCCACTAACCACCTGCTCTTTGGGTTTTAGAGGAGTTTGTTTGTTTGAGTACTGAGAAGCACATCGACACAATAACGGTCGTTTAGTGCTGGGAACAGGTAAGACAGACAGAAACAACAGAGGGAAAGTAACGAAGTAGGACCTGTCAGTGGCGCCCTCCAACCACCCGCCTTTTAAGGGGTGTATATACGTGCGATTGTACGTGTGTGTGTGCAAAGAGGGGTGGGGACTTTGGAGTAAACAAAGAACAAAGCTTCAGTGACTACGTCATGCTCAACGAAATGGGTTCAATTGATCAACATCTATCTCTCTCTCTCTCTCTCTCTCTCTCTCTCTCTCTCTCG
>NW_004798174.1:259542-261608 GCF_000002075.1 Aplysia californica
CAATGGACACACCAGAAAGCTACCAAACACAGATGTTGTTCTCTGAACGAAAACCGGAAAAACCCATCTCCACACTCGCAAAACTCGAGATATAGAAACATCTGGACAAAAACCCGTGAAATCAGACGAAAAATGATTTTTGAAAAAAAAAAGAGCCACAAACTGAAAATGAGCGGAGCATCACATCTCGCCTAAAACGAACCATGTAAAGTTGTTTTTTTTAATGAGAAAACAAAAACATCTCTCTTACCTCTCCCCCTTTCCGTTGCCATGCAAGGAGGTGTGGCCTTTGTTGCATCAATTCCAATAAAATTATTTCTGTCTTGAGAAGAAGGACCTTATGTCAGTGGCCTACTTATTCAGAAATGCCAAATAATGTTTGAAAAAAAAAATCCCCTAAAAAAGCCGGGGAAAAAACGAGATTTGGCACCCCTGAGAAATACATAGATACCCGAGATAGTTCTGGACAATTCTAAACAACCCCGCCAAACAAAAACTTGCGATCACGACATCTTTTAGTTTTAGTTTAGTTTTAGTAAGAATCTTACGACACATGCAACACAATAAGGTCAAATAAGTGCCAAAGATTAGAGGCGTTACAAGAGAGTAACAAACACAAAAAAGAAGGAGGGGGAGTTTTAGTTTTAGTAGAGGTTTTACGGCGCACACAACTGCATAAGGTCATATGAGCGCCAGAATTTTAGAGATGTTACAAGAGAGTTAGAAACATAAAAGGCGAGATAAGGACGATAGATGTTAGATAGGAAAGAAGAAGCAAACCATACCAGAGCACCCGCCAACCACCCATTCGCGACATCTAAAAATAAAGACCTGTTGTTGAACTCGAGAGACAGATGCCTCTAAATGGAATTCCGGAACCACTCCTAACATTTGCAAAAAAATGAAACCACACCTCCAATTAGCGACTCCACCACGAACATTCTACGTCACCTCAAAAGTGCACGTTATTCTTACCGTACAGACAGCTTTCTATGTACAGAACAACAGCCAACAACGAGTCGGCGGCAGTATCAGTTTCAGTTTTAGTAAGAGATTTACGGCACTTGCAACACAATAAGGTCATATAAGTGCCGAAGACTAGAGGTGTTACAAGATCGTAACAAACATAAAAAAGGAGGGGGATACAAGGACGATATGTGTTTGCTAGGAAAGATGAAGCAAACCACGCCTGAGCACCCGCCAACAACCAACACAGTGTCTGTCTGTCACAAGGCCAGCGAGGTCGCCATAGTGCAGCATCCCCGGTTCTAGTTTACCTTAGATTTAACAAGAATTGTGCGGCACTTGCAACACAAATAGGTCATTAAGTTTAGTTTTAGTAAGAGTTTTACGGCATTTGCAGCACAATAACGTCATATAAGTGCCGAAGATTAGAGGTGTTACAAGAGAGTAACAAATATAAAAAAGAAGGAGGGGGGGAAATGACGATAGATGTTTGATAGGAAAAAAGAAGCAAACCACACCAGGGCAACCGCCAACCACCCACGGAGGAGGAGAGAGAAGGGCGATAGATGTTTGATAGGAAAGAAGGAGCAAACCACACCAGAACACCCGCCAATCTCCCACAAATAGGTCGTTTAAGTGCCAAACATTAGAGGTGTCACTGAAGAGTAACATCTAAAGTAAAAGAAAAGGGAGAGGTAAAGAAGACCGATGTTTGACCGGAAAGAGCTGGAAAATCACATTAGAGCACCTGCCAACCACCCCCCCCCTCCCCCCCCCCCCCCCCCCGTTCTAGAATCAGCAGGGTTTTTCCCACAAAAAAACACCACCACCACAGTGGTCATTCACACAAAAGCGAACTGTAACACAGCTCACCTTCCCAATAACAATATTTTCTCATAGATTTTTCCTGGGAGTTCCAACCATAATTTCGTGGAGGAAAAAAAAGAGAGGAAACATAATTTTGAAAGATTAAAAAAAGAAAAGAAAAGAAATTGATATAGCGGTTGTTGAGCCCCCGTTGACATAAATTAGACTATTTAGGGGGCCACACACACACACACACACCCCCACACACACACACACACATACACACACACACA
>NW_004798174.1:264554-265978 GCF_000002075.1 Aplysia californica
AGAGTGAGAAAAAGATCGAGACAGACAGACAGACAGACAGACAGGCAGAGTGAAAAAAGAGCGTGCGCAAGAGAGAGTGGAAGACAGTCGTCCGTGTTCCGCCTCAGGTGACAACCCCTGCATGACTGTGTGTGACTGTGTGTGAAGTCGGAGACTGGGGTAGTCCACACCCGCCGTGAGTGAGCGCCCAGGCGCCGGGGTAAGTACTCGTATGTCGACTGTGACGTTCTCCCGATGTGCCCTTCCCCCTCTCTCTCTTCCTGCTGCCCCGAACCCCTGCCCCTCTCCTGCTGCCACCTCTCCTAAAATCCCCTCCCCATCCCACCTCCTCTAACACCCCCTCCCCTGACCCCCACCTCCCCCCTTCCCAATATACCTTCCACCTCCCCTCGACAAAGTTTAGATCATCTAGGAGGCGGGCTTCGACCCTGTTTGTCAAGGCCAACCTGGGCTGAGATGGACGGACACAATGTCCAAGCAGAACATTAATGGAGATACTTGATTTTTAAACATTCTCCCAACACGGGAATCGAAGTCAGTCTTCTAGATACGATGGCGAAGCTCCTAACCGTTTCACCAAACACGCTGGTACATTGGTATTTTTGCTAATGACATAAAATTTGAAATAGTCTACGATCACTTCGCATGTCATTCTACCAAAATTTCCCCGAGAGCATCATCTAAAATGAATTAGTACTTGCCGACCTGACCAATATCTCACACTGGTGATCGATTTTGGTACTTTTGGTGTGCGGTGGGAATCACCCGGGTAGGGACAGGTATTACCCAATTCCCCGCTTGGAAATACACGCTCATGTAAGTGAGCGGTATGAACATTTCAGCCTCTTAAAGGTGGCAAAAACCGAGCGCAAGCATTTTTTTTTTCAAACACCCACCAAAAAACAACAAACAAACAAAAAACTTGACAAACAAGTAAAATGTGTCTTGGATTGTTGTTGTGGTTGTGGTTGTTGTTGTTGTGTGGGTGTTTTTTGTTGGGTTTTTTGGTACTCTTTGTCCTCAACCTATCGTTTGCGCACGCACGCTTTCTCTTCTTCCAGCTTCTGGAAAGTTCCCCGCGTTGTTTTTGAAAATCTGTTATAAAAGAAAATGTTTCATAGAAGAAGGTCAGGAGAAACAACCAACATTTCTGGCGATGTGTCTGCCCACTGAACACCTTCAAACCCACAAGGGGGCTCTCGTGGCCTAGAGGTTAAGGTGTTGGTCTCTCACTCAAAAGGTCCCGGGTTCGAATCCGGGTAGCGACCGAAAAATTTTCCTCTCTAAATTTGTCTCCTTTCACCTCATTTCCTGCTCTCCAGCAATGTTCTGTCGTCTGCTTTCGTCTCCACTTTCTGCCCTCACCCCCTCACCTCCTTTGCCCCTTCCTCTGGGCTCCTGATTCTTTCTGCAGCCTTTCTACT
>NW_004798174.1:266767-268263 GCF_000002075.1 Aplysia californica
ACCCAGCTCATAATCCCAAGTTGTTTTGTTTCTTCGCCACGTAATTAATTGTCAGGGATATGGACGACTCGACTCATCATCAATTCTATCGATCAGATCACATCTAGGATTTACCTCGCGTGACCTCGCGTATCCGATGGAGGGCGAGAAAAACAAATGAAGAAGTCTCGGTTGAAGCCAATTTAGTTTTAGTATAGGTTTTACGGCGCTCGCAACTGCATAAGGTCATATGAGCGCCAGAAGATAAGAGGTGTTACAAGAGAGTAACATTAACAAACATAAAAAAGAAGAATGGGAGATGAGGACAATAGATGTTTGATAGAAACGAAGAAGCAGACCACACCAGAGCACCCGCCAACCACCCACTTGAAGCAAATCGCAGACGGCAGCTTTAAGACAAATATACGAAAGCGACAGGCAAAGTTCAGTGGACACACAATGCAGAAAGAAACATTGGAGAATATTGTTACAACAGGCTAGTTTGATGGAAAGAGAGGCAGAGGCAGACAGAGAGAAAAGATACTGGACAAGTTGACGAAAAGGCTGCTAATAGCAAGAACGACAGACACCATCGCTGCAACGCAAGACCGAGCGAAGTGGAGGTCAATGATCGCCCACGCCAGTCGACAAGGCACCGGATGATGATGAGGATGACCTTGCGCCCGTTGTAGGACTTGGGTTTTACGGTTACGGCTGGTCATTTTTTCTCTGGTTGTTTGTGAGTTTTCGAGAAGGACACCCACACAACGGTCATTTTTTAAAAAGTATTAGTAGAGGTTTTACGGCGCTCGCAACTGCATAAGGTTCTTGACTTTTATTGGTTTTTCTTTAAATTATGTTGGTGTTTCCACGCCCCCACCGACACAATTTAGACTGTAAGTTACGAGGCGGACTTCGACCTTGTCTGTCAGGGCCAACCCCGGCTGAGAAGATTTTTAAAAAATTATGTAAGGTTTTACGGCGCTCGCAACTGCATAAGGTCAAATGAGCGTCATATAAGGAAGATATACATTGTTAAGCTTGATAGGAAAGAAGGAACATACCAGACCAGAGCACCTGCCAGACAACCACCCACACACAAAAAAAATTAGAAACGTTACCAGACTGCAAGATTTTTTTTAAAGAGTCAAAAAAAATTTAATTTTTTTTATAGTAGAGGGTTTTACGGCGCTCGCAACTGCATAAGGTCATATGAGTGCCAAGGGATGAGTGTCAACAGAAAAGTCTTTACAGGGAATCAGACTCAGATTGCTCACCTCTCTAGCTTCAACAGCACAAGGTCTGCTTCGACTATCAAGGCACCCCAAAATAGCAGGTCACAAGGGAGTGACAAACATACAGAAGAAGTTGAGGAAAATGACAATAGTAAGGATCAGGAAGGAAAAAGCAGCAGTTCCCTGTTGTAGATCAGGCACAGTCATAAGCGTGACATGAATCAGCCCATTTACAATTCTACTATGCTTGGACGAGATATGTCCCCCCTTTGGTAATGGCCT
>NW_004798174.1:268367-269984 GCF_000002075.1 Aplysia californica
GGGGGGGGGGGGGGGGTAAGACAAAAAAGAAGCAGGGGAGATTAAGATGACAGACGTATGAAAGGAAAGAAGAAGCATGCCACACCAGAGCACCCGCCAACCACAAATCTCAGGGACCTGTTCAAGCTTGGCTTGAGTTGTAGTCTGCAATTCTCCAGCATAGCTACTGCTCACATTTCGCCCAGAAAAAGGTTCCTACGGTGGTCAAACCCAAAAGAAATAGAAGCAGACGACACCAAAGTGACCACCACTCTGTCTATGTTAACCGCATGCCTAGACAACCATTTAGGGGGAACTCGTGGCCTAGAGGTTAAGGTGTTCGCCTCTCATCAAAGGTCCCGGGTTCGAATCCGGGTAGGGACCAAAAAAATTGAATCCCAAGAATTATCTCCTTTCACCTCCTTTCCTGCTCTCTAACAATGTTCTGTCGTCTGATTTCGTCTCCACTTTCTGCCCCCATCTCTGGGCTCATGACTCTTTCTGCAGCCTTTCTACTGCTTCTCCTTGGCTCCTTCTTACTGCTGTCTTTCAGCCACACCCCTGATCTCCTGGTAGGAAAGATCTGCACCTAGCCTTTTTGGACCGTGTGCAAGTTGCGCACGTTAAAGATCCCTTGGTGGTTCAACATCGATAAGAGTAGGCTTCGGCCGTCACCTGTGCAAAAGTCCAAATGTTCTACCAACTGAAAATGTTTAGTGTGTCCCGCGCGCTCATATGAGCTTATGCAGTTGCGAGCGCCATAAAACACTTACAACCCCCCAAAAACAAAAAAAAACACAAACAAACAACAACAACAAAAAAACAAACAAACAAAAACAAAAAAACCCAACCAGTTGTGTGCAAGTGGGATGGCCAAATAAAGGCAACACTCCGGATGGACCACTTGTGGAATCCCCCAGCCCCCTCCTTTCGCCCCTCGACAAATTAGGAATTTGTACCGAATAAAAAAAGAAACCAAGGAACTACCTACGCCACAGATCTAGCCAATGAGAGGAATCGCTCGCCCTAGGAAGCCGCACAACAGCTAGAGGAATAAGACATTTCACAAAGTTACAATGGACGCACTGATTGTAATATAATTATTAACCCTATCCCCACGTCCTGGAGTCATTTTGTACCCCCGGGGTTGTATTCTTCACATTTTAGAATACTTCTAGTATGATGATCTCTTTGAAACTTTCAGTATTTCTCAAAAAATCATTTTGACAGACTGCTATGCAAAGCGTACGGATCGGATTAACGAATAAATTTCCTCTTTGGAAAGTGGTGGCACAGAGTTCCCCACGTCGTATGGACACGATAGTAAAACACGAGGTACAGACAGGGTTAAATAATTAAATATAACAGTAGGAAGATTACACAAACACATCAACAAATATAGCGGAAGTTGTATGACGAGATTTCAAGATTTTCCGACTAAATCACTAAATATTACAGCAAATACGATGTATGAAAAAATTATACGATTAAATGGCAAAATATAGCCGAAATATAATGTTTAACAAAATTATCTGATGAAATAAAAAAAAATGTAGCGGAAGTTGTTTAGCGATATTTTCGGAATAGATCACAAAAATACGTTGGATAAGTTGTAACTAACCCACTGGAAGTCTAATG
>NW_004798174.1:271203-272625 GCF_000002075.1 Aplysia californica
CATACACACACACGCGGTGGAAGAACTTTTTTTTTTTTTAAAGAGCCCAATCCTGATTTGTTTGTTTGTTTGAGTAAAGAGAAGCACATCGACACAATAATGGTCATTTAGGGCTGGGAAAAAGTAAGACAGACAGACAGAAACAACAGAGGTGAAAGTAAAGAAGTAGGACCTACCAGTGGCGCCCCCCCCCCAACCAACCACCCACCCCAATTCTGAAAAATAGAAACATCTTAATGACTACCAAACTGAAAGTTCTGAAATGCTACGTACGGTCAACCCTTCTATATGGCTGTGAATGCCGTACAATCACTAAAGACAGTGAAAATAAAATAGAAGCAACAGAAATGTGGTTTCTTAGGAAGCTGCTGCGAATATCGTGGAAGGAAAAGAAATCAAATGAGGTAGTACTTGAAGAAACCCAAGTGGGGCGCTCACTGTTAAAGACAATCAGAAAAAGACAAATGCACCTGAATAGACATAAAGGTCTTGAACATCAAGCTCTCACTGGCAAAACTGAAGGCAAACGTGGCAGGGGTGGGCCAAGGCAACCTACTTAGAAAACCTAAACAGATGGGTAGAGGGAAAAGATCAGGGTAACGTACCCTTTTCTAAGAACACTCGAGCAGAGGAATGAATGGAGAACCATGATCGCCGATGTCTGCCACAGACCTAGCACTTGATGATGACTGACACACACACACACACATACGGTGGTTTGTTTTATTTGTTTTAGTAGAGGTTTTACGGCCCTCGCAACTGCATAAGGTCATATGAGCGCCAAATGATTACAGGAGTTACAAGAGAGTAACAAACATAAAAAAGAAGGAGGGGAGATAGGACGATAGAGGTTTGATAGTAAAGAAAAAGCAAACCCCACCAGAGCACCCGCCAACCACCTACTCACACACGGTGCTAGAACTCATTTTTTTAGGCGAAATTGTATAGGTTTAACGTCCCTATCAACACCATTTGGTTATTTAAGAGGCAGGACCTCAGAGTTTAACATCCATCCCCGAAAGGACCGAATCAATATTAGGGAAATTCATGTTAAGTGCCTTTCCCAAGGACACAACGTCGGGCCGAGCCGGGGTTCGAACCCCCGAAGCCCCAATCTCACAATTATGGGGTCCGGTAGCCTAACCATTGGGTTACCGACGCCACCCTGCAAGTCAGAGGTACACAACAACAGGCGTGCTGACATAATGCGTTACTTCTCGGATTTCAGCCCTATGAAAACATAGTCATCATTGTGGTAAATCAAAATACGAGGTTTACAAGAGAAGCTATGTTCATATAAGCTATGCTTGTGAAACTCTCTCTCTCTCTCTCTCTCTCTCTCTCTCTCTCTCTCTCTCTCTCTCTCTCTCTCTCTCTCTCTCACCCCCCCCTTCCCTCCCCTCATTTCTTCCCTCAAAGACT
>NW_004798174.1:272861-274724 GCF_000002075.1 Aplysia californica
TGAAACTCTCTCTCTCTCTCTCTCTCTCTCTCACCCCCTCTCTCTCTCACTCACCCCCACTCTTTCTCTCCCACCCCCCCTCCCCACTTTTCTTCCCTCAAAGACTGAGGTAGGAATCAAGACAAAGCCCTGAGACAATCCAGCAGACCCGCTCATCACCACCACTTGACAGTCCCCGAACTACATGTATGTACCACCACCAGCTCAGAAGACAGAATGCCGGGACAGAAACCCGAGACCCCACAGGACAGGTGGCGAGAGCGGCGACCCGGTGAGCCGGACCAATACCGCACACATCACAAGTGTTGTCCTGTCGCTCACTGATCCAATCCGCCGCCATTTGCCACCTCCCGGTCGATTGATTGGTTTAATGCGGGCTTCCGATTTTGCAGACTAACGGATTTTTGTTCCCTTTTGGTATTGTTTAGTTTTAGTAGAGTTTGAGTGGTTTCTTTGACTTTAGTTTTAGCACGAGTCTTGGGGGTTTCCTTTACTTTAGTTTAGTTTCAGTAGGGGTTTTGCGGTACTTGCAACACAATAAGGTCAAATAAGTGCCGAAGAATAGAGGCGTTACGGGAGAGTAACAAACACAAAAAAGGAGGAGAGATAAGGACCGTAGATGTTTGATAGGAACTACCCACATTGATAGGTTTGAAGCGGGTTTCTGATTTTGCGGAGTAACACGGATTTGTAGAATTTTATTATAGTAGGAGTTTTACGGTACATGTACATGCACTTGCAAAGGAAGACAATTCGGTCATAAAGGTGCCGAGGATTAGAGGTGTTACTAGAGAGCAACATGCAAAGAAAAGAAGAGACAATGACAATAGAAGGGGGGAAATGAGCAAACCACACCACAGAGCGCCCGCCAACATCCCATAACACAGGGATTAGGGTTCCGGATGTCTGCGTCAGAAGTGTAAACAATCTATGGGAACAAAAATCCTGAACTTCTTATACACCATGAAAACGTGCGCGCAGAGACTCAAAATGTAGGGATCATATTAGATAAAAGATGGCTAAATGTCGAAAAAATGGCAATTTCTTCAAATTCATAATTTCACCACGATGACTCACATATTGTCTTATTCATATTGTACCAAAACTATTTTCATATAAAATGCTGTTAGTATTAGCTTTAGTAAGGTTTTACGGCGCTCATAACGGCGTGAGGTCATATGAGCGCCAAGGGATGGATGCCAACAGAGAAGTCTAAACGGGGAATCAGGCTTACTCTGCTCACCTCTCTAGTCAGAACAGCACAAAGTCTCCTTCGACTATCAAGGCACCCCAGAAAATAGCAGTTCACAAGAGAGTGACAAACATACAAAAGAAGTAGAGGAAAATGACGATAGTAAGGATGAGGAAAGAAAAAGCAGCAGTACCCCCTATGTTGTTCCGGCACAGTATGAGCATGACATTGATAAATCAGCCCACTTACAATTCTATTGTGCGCAAGAACATTGTTAATATCCCCCCTTTGGACATAAAGTGCAATATGACATTAAGAGATTAAAATATAAACAAATGTATGAGTAAGGGTGTGTAAAATTACAACATTCAGATAATTTGGGACCCAGGTTTATGCAGGACATCGACATATCTACAGCGTTCCAGGGGCCATATTTCTCTCTAAACCAGATGGATGAAGGGCGGGAATAGACAGAATGTCCAGGCCAGGGATCAGCTTTACGGCCTTACTGTCCGTTCTATTGGGCTTCCCTTTGTCTAGGGAGAGGGGGGGGAGGGGGGATACAGAGAGGAAGATAGAGTGACAGTTAGAGTGTTAGACAGAGAGACAGACAGAAAGATAGATAGATAGATAGATAGATAGATAGATAGATAGATAGATAGATAGATAGA
>NW_004798174.1:274824-280318 GCF_000002075.1 Aplysia californica
TGGAAAGAGAGGCAGAGGCAGACAGAGGGAAAAGATACCGGACAAGTTGACAAGATGGCTGGGAACTACAAGAACACCATCGCTGCTACGCAAGACAGAATGAAGTGGAGGTCCATGATCGCCCACGCCAGTCAGCAAGGCACCGGATGATGATAATGATTTTAAGGTCCTCAGGATACCTTCAAGATCAGATGGATCGCTACAAAGGAGGTTATAATATTATATTTGTATGTCTCTGAGATGCAGACTTTTCCCAACTTTCGTGCACTGAAGCAAAGCATGGAGCACCTTTTTCACGCGAGTATCACGTTAACAAAATGTTTCATGTCAAGAAACATTCTGAAATGTCAAAACTACCTCGTTTATTATCCAGTTTAGAATCAAGGGAAAGTGTGGGTCGTCACAGCAAGCCTACGATGATTGGGTTTTAAAAAATCGATTTTCAACGGTATGCATTTTCCGACACGTGAGTATCTTAGGAACCGATACTGCTGTAGATGTCTCCCTTTGGAAATAATATTTAAAAATCTCCAGTACACTAGAGGCATTCTGACAAGGGTCCGCTCCTAAAAGGTTGGCGCCTTTTCCCCCAAGTAGCTCATTAATTATCTGGTAATTAGACAATGGCGACAACAACGTTTCCCGGCTTGACCCTATCGTGTTAAAGTTTAGTATCGTATTAACCCGCAAGCTTATCTTTTTCTAAACCCTAGAACAATCTAGAATGACGTATTTTTAGCAGTTTGAGTTTAAATTTGGAAAGATTTAATAAGTGAAAATTTACACTGACAGAACCTTCACAATTTAAAAAAATCACTGGTGATATCTATACATAGAAATTGGTAGTATCATCATCACCATCCTCATCATCATCCTCATCACCATCATCAACATCATCATCATCATCATCATCATCATCATCATCATCATCATCATCATCATCATCATCATCAGGCTCACCTTGGCAGGCATTTGATAATGCAAGGATTGTCACGGCGGCGAACACAAACATCTTTTTCGTCGTCGTTTTCGTCTCCTAAGAAGAAAACAAATTGACGATTGGTAGAGGTAGATAACGAATGGTAACAGAACACTAACCATCATACGCTGATAGAGGTTTAGATTTCCCTGTTCCGTTTTCTATTTGTGCCTTGCTTATTTTGAGGTCCGTTTTATCGTAAAAATAAAATAAATTCAGAAAAATGAATAGATAGATATGAGTTTTTAACGAAAGGAAACAAAAAAGACGTCAATGAATAAATAAAGATATCAACGAGTTTCTATGTGCAACAGAAAGTGAAACAAACATAATGATGGTTGCTGTACGATTGCATAACACATTTTATGTTGCTGAGAGATTTTTCAGCATTCGTCACATTAAACAAAAAAAGAAGAAAATTACTATTATCGTTATTGCTGGAGTGTCCGCCTTCCATCTTGAAAAGAAATGAAAAAAAAAAACATGCTTGAGAGCATATCTGTAAACTACGCACACCATAGGTAGTGAGTGGTGCGTGTGATAGACAAGCACATTTTTTTAAAACAACCAACAACAAAAAACTCAACATAGCAAACAAACGACTTGGCAGTGATTTCGACTCTTTGAACTGAAAATTAAGTTCTGTTTCTTTTTCGCCATAAAAAAGTGGGTCATTTTTCCCACAAATGCCACCCAACGGAGGTTTAGCCTTCCACAGCGGCACAGAATGTGCCATAATGTGAAAGTTCGAGGTTCGAATCTAAGTCACGTCGGAGTTACTCATTTTTCTCTATCCAGGTATTTCCCCACAGCACCGGTGTTCTAAAGTGGCCCAGGTGTTCCGCCTTAGAAATGAGCAATTTCAGGTAAAAAAAAGAATGTGAAACTGATATTGATAAGTGCAACAACAACGGTGAAAAAGGATGTCTGTTTGAACATACCAAATAGAACTCACTTCTCTGGGAAGAAGAAGACTCAGAGGGGAAGCAAGGGACACTGAGCTCTCCTCGAAACGGAAGCCAGAGGAGTGTATTTATTTGTACCACGTCAGAGGCTCCGGCCTTCGGAAGGCGGGGCTAGAACTGCTGCTGTGAAATGATTGGATGATGATTGATTGGAGAATAGTGTAGGCGGGAAATTTCAGGTTGGGTGTTTAAGTAGGGGGTGGGGATGCGGAAGAGTAACAACGTTTTAGTCTGTGAATGCTTTATTATTAATTTTTTTAATGAAAGACTGATCGCGCCCTTTAAGTGAAATCTAAAGTACTGGCACAAAATGTTCTTTGTTCTCCCGAAATTGTCATGTTGTGTCGCTGTTAAAATGTTTTACACCACCTAAAAACAAATCAAGCATGGAAATTCCTGTTGCTATAAGTTGATCAATAAATGTGTACCTTAGCTCCCCCTGGCCTCAAACCTTTTTACATATTTTTGGGGGGGGCATAACTTGTGTTCATTTTTGTCATTATATATATATATAAGGTCCATATGGACCTGATCATTACTGTCGTTGTTGTTGTTGTTTTGTTATTGTTGTGACCGTTGTTGTTGTTGTCGTTGTTGTTGATGTCGCTGTCGTCTTCGTCATCCTCGTTGTTGTTGTTGCTGTTGTTGTTGTTGTTGTTGTTGTTGTTGTCCGTCGGTCTAAAAAAGTACCCATCCGTCTGTTTGATCGCGTTTCACCATAGCTATGTATAAAGAAAAAAGGTCACCATTTAAAAATATAATTCGGGTGCTAGGCAATCATCAAAGAAATCGTGTCGAACCATATTATTTTTGCAGTGGCCTTCATTAATAGGGTTTCAGATTCTTTTGGTCATCCAGGTATTCTATCCTTATTCCAAGAGATATTTATTTTTATCCCGTTTTAACCGCGGGCAGATGAATCTCTCTCTCTCTCTCTCTCTCTCCCCTCCCTCCCTCTCTCTCTCTCCCTCTCTCTCTTCCTCTCTCTCTATCGCTCTCTCTCTCTCTCTGGACGAAGCGTACATTACAATATGTCTGACAACAGACCAAAGTATATTGCAATAGTTGCGATACATTTCGAACCATTTCACACAAATCGAAAACACAAATTTGCATATTCCGTAGCATACATGTTGCTACTTGGCTTTTCGAGTTTTAGATAATGAAAAGTGAATTGAAAAACCCTGTTTAACAAGGAAGTCACGCTTTTTCAGGCCTCGTTTTAAAAAAAAAAATTTAATTAGCAAACTTAAAAACTTAGTTAAACTTTCATCAATTAGTACAACTCGATGACTCAAGCAACATTTGACTTTTACGTTCATACCTATGCATTAATCTCTTAGCTTTGGCATAAAACAAAAGGTGACTCACACCAGCGTATGTAATTTATACAAGTGCATATTTTATACTGGCGATTTAAAAAGGTATCAAATTTTAATTGTGTATAAAATCTAGTCTTCTGGGCCTTTAGGCTTTTCCTTTGACATGAGTAATACCAGAGACCTAGCAATTTCCCAAACTGTACTGTCTCGTAGCTAGGTCTCTGGTTATACTAAACTCTAAAAAGTAGGTCGTGTTATAAAAATAACGTTTTGCTGCTTGAATTAGTGTTCCCAGCACCTATTTGAAAAAGCAGAAAATTGTCATTTTTCCCCGATCAAGTGGTGTTTTTTTTCCACAAAAAATGTCTGTTATAATTTATTTTTTTTCAAAAAAAGTTTAAGTCTGTGTTTATAAGAATAGCAACAGCCTTTGATCATTGTCACCCATGTTTAACTCAACATCTGAGAAACCTAGCCATCGGCATGCTCCGCGCTAAAGAAAGCGTTTCTGCTGTTGTCATGGGATTCAACGTCAGCTGGCTCTTCGGTAAAATTCCTGGAACAGTCCTGGTGTATCAGTCCTGAGCTGTATCCATGGGCAACCAGCTCTGGCTCAGCCTTGAACAAACCTAATTGCAACGTACCTTCTTCTCTCAGCAGGCTGCTGGTTTTTCTACTGACGTTGAATATTCTGGAAATATAAATGAAGTATAATATATTTTTTAAGAAAAGCAAAGCGTAGAATATGATAGAAAAACATTCGCCACCTGGTAGGGTAAAATGGCAATTTGCAGAGTCACGCACCATCCTGGTTTTCATCAAAAACAGCTCGTTTGAAACAGATCTTCCAGAGATGTTTCAACTGAGCTACCTCAGCAATAGAACACGCACCAACTTTTAAGAAAGCTGTCTTTTTAAAGCTTGCTTGATTCACCTGTAATCTTTCAGCACTCTGTGATTAGTGCTTCCCTCCAAACCGTTAATTTCTGAGTTTGAAGAGGGTTTTCAGAAGAGTGGGTGATTTTTGCGAAACCCGCCCTGTATAGTTGAAATAAACATCCAAGACGGCCACCCATTGTCGAGGATAAAAGTGGTTGTCTTATATACGGGGTGTCCACTACGGATGGGATCGGCCGATCGAGCCTATCGCCCGACTCGGTCGCCTCAAAAACAAACGTGTATGTTTTCAGTTTCAGGCGACCGAGTCGGGCGATCGGCCCAATCCAGCCGTAGTGGGCACCCCGTATTAGACAGGCCGACGTCTTAGACAATGTTATTATATACAACTAGCTTGGCCCCCTTTCGATGAAAAGAATGATCGGTGCATTAACATGAACTGAAAGACATTGTCCTACTATATTTACACTCTACTGGAATGGAGCAATGAATCTTGAGAGAAAAGTGACAAACGGGTTTCCAAGTTGCCAAATATAATAATACTATTATTAATAGATGTATAGATTGATTCTCTATCCCGCTTTCGTGGTTGTACACTCCAGAATTTCAAAGGTGTGGAATCAGTACTGGCGCACTGCTAGTGAACGGAAACCTCACTTGTTTACAATGGCGTCATAAAAGACGGACTTTCCCATGATTAGAACTCTTTGAGGACGAAACAAAGAATTTTGGAAAAATCGGAGAAAGCAGTTTACGTGGATTTTTTAAAGTTAGGTCCTAGCCACATGGATGCTGTGGACACCCTCAAAGTTTCAAAGGTTTGGGTTAGGTAATAAGGGAGTAGTTTGTGCACAAAGCCTCCCAAGTCCACTTTTATATACATTGTAGGCCTATATAGATATAGATATAGATGTAAATAGAACACAAGGGGGGGGGGAGTGGTCGTTTGAACAGATGATTGGCTTGGACAGGTGGTCTTTAGGCCAGAGCAGCTGTGACTGTTGTATCTGAAAAGGGAGTGTATACAGACCCGGTAACCGGGAACAAAGTCACAAAGTATACAAACCCGGTACGGTAACTCTTTCGTGATTTCGGAAAGTTTCAGCGCCCTCTTGGCTCAGGGTAGAACTAGGTTCTTCTAGATCTATGGCCTAGGTCTAGATCTAGACAGACAGATAAATCATTGATCTAGTTTCGAGGCTAGCCTAGATCAAGATCTTTTATCTAAATGAAGATTGCGTTTGTATTTTCGATGAACCATCGTTTTTCCTCCGTTTTGGAGTTGGAGGAATCACAATTTGAAGAAAAGAAAAATGCAATAATTTCAATCG
>NW_004798174.1:280418-281110 GCF_000002075.1 Aplysia californica
GCGCGTGGATGGAGGTTGGGGGAGGGGGGAGGGGGGTGAGAAACGTCCCGAAACGTCCCCCAAAATCCAAGACGCCCGAGAACAGCAAGTGCCACAGGGAGGCCGGCAGTATCGTTTTACGTCGTGAGCGAACCCGACCCCGAGACGTAGCATATGGCCACAGTCCGCCACGCTCCGGTGTGTACCTCCCTTGTCACTCAACGTCCGAGAGGTTGGGGGGTTTGGGGATTGAGTGGAGGGTTGGAGGGGGACAGTTGCATGGGCAAGACCGTACTTTCAGGAAGTCTTTGATTCGAGAAGGAAGATGAGGAGGAGGAGGAGGAGGAGGAGGAGGAGGAGGAGAAGAAGAAGCAGCAGTACCAGAAGAAGAAGGAGGAGGAGGAGGAGGAGGAGGAGGGGGGGGGTGCAAAACAATGGTAGAGAACAGAACGACGACGACGATGACGACGACGATGATGATGATGATGATGATGATGACGATGATGATGATGATGATGGTAAAGTGGTGGTGGTGGCTGCGGTGGTTTTAGTTTTTAGTAAGAACTTCATTGCAGCACAATTAGGTCATACAAAATTAATGTCGAAGACTAGAGACGTTGATCGATAGCAGTGACACATGAAGAAAAGAAGAAGCAGAGCTAAAGATGATAGATGTTTCACAGGAAAGAAGGTGCAGACCACACCACAGCACC
>NW_004798175.1:0-2336 GCF_000002075.1 Aplysia californica
AGGCAAATGTAATAAAAGTGTAAGAAGGTTCAAAAAGTCCCCAAAACGGTGTAAGGTTACATTTGAACTTCCCCAAACGTAACAAAACATACAGCTTTCAGTTGCATTGTTTAGGGCTTTTTTTGTATTTGTACATATTTGTTTTTGTTCATAGTAAGACTTTTACGGCACTTGCAAAACAGATATTATGTCGTAATTAAGGTGCTGAAGATTAGCGGTTTTACTTGAGAGGAACATACAAACAAAAGGAAAAGAGATAACGGTGATAGATGTTTCACTAGGAAAGATTGATGAATATTCTACAGTAGAACACCCGCAAACTACCCTTTTGCGCCTGCCACGACAGCTATAATACTGAATGTGATTTGCCTAGAACGGCTTATAAAAGTTCACAGCTTGTAACGCAGTACCTTAATTTGATCAAATTTGTTTAAAAGCTATGGGGCAATCTGCGTTATTTAAAGGGAGTGAGCCAACGATGTCGGTAAATCAACCGAGCTTTTACTAGTCCATCGTCTTACATCTTAAGCGTTGCATCGTACCCTCATTTCGGAACCAATTCCATTATATCGATTTACCGTTGTCCCCCACCCTTGTGGGTTTAGTAGTCGTAAACCTCATGAGGGAAGTGGCTGGAGTCAGCAAGGAGATCCCGATCTGACCTGTAGTTTTATTCGATACCCTTCCTTGACCCAAAGACAAACATAAGCTCCCTGGGGGAAATCGAAGGTCTAACCACAGCCACCAGTGCCAGAATTCCCCTAAGGCTAGGAGATCAGAAGTTCAGCCGTTTGGGTTCTAAAAGACGTCCTCGAAACTGAAAGGGGTTATGACTTCTGTGGGATGATATAGAAAGTGAAGGTTTCTAGAGAATGCGGAATGTTATATTTGCGGTCTTCATTTTTCCTTTCAAGTAAGTGATATTTTACGCCCCCGTCTACAAATTTTAAACGTTAAAGTAAAAGGCTAAGACCCTGCCAGTCAGAACCAACCTGGGCTGAGAAGGATACAACATACCAGCAGAAAGACCGAGGTACTCGATTAAAAAATAAAATGATCCTCCCGACTCGGAAATCGAACTCTGGTCTTCTGTGTGCGATAGCGAGTCGCCGAACCACTACACCACAGACGCCCGACGCCTTCGGTATTGAAGTATGCGTTTTCGTGCTGGCCCATTTTTTTTTGGGGGGGGAACGTTTTTGTTTTTGAGTACAACGGTCTGTCTGCTGGGATGTTGCATCCCCTTCATCCCGGGTTAGTCCTGCCAGTTAGTGTCGATGCCCGCGTCCAAATTGGTGCAAATTGTGTCAATGGGGCCTTCTATAATCTACTACTGCAGATAGGGCCACTATAGTGTCAAGCACCAACATTTTTATAGTAAGGGATATATACCAAGTAACCAGAAACGAAAACTATAGCAACTGGAAAACTATTGTGATTCTGTTGAAAGAGGTAGGTTACGTAACATTATTTTTATTTAAGGCGGCTTGCCATATATGAGAAGAAAATTCAGTCTTCAACTAAGATCAAATATTTCAACTGAAGGAAACAAAAAACATAAGACTAAAACCATGACAAAAGAGGAACAAAAAAGAAAATATTGAGAGATACAAAGCGGGGAAAGAAACGAGTTTACGGTTCAATAAATACAGAAAAAGCATTGAAGCTAGAAATCGTTGAAGGCCTGCTCATAAAGCCTGTCAAACATTACCCTCTACTCTCAACCATTATTGGATTGGACAAATAGTGAATTGACCAAAGTTGAATGCAAACATCAAACAATCTACGGAGCTCCCTGCCCGCCCCCTACACCCCCCTCCCACCACCCACCTTTCACCCCAAACACACACCCAGTGTCAATAGAGAGGTTGCTACGAAATAATTACTTGTACCAGGATCTACAAAGTGGTGAACGAGTTCAGGAAGAAGTAGTGGAGGAGCTGAATGAGAAGAAGAAGAAGAAAACGTGACATTTAAGCGCTTTCCATAATTTACAATGCTTATTTAGCTTTGCATGGTATTAATAGTTTACAACAACAAAACACGTGCAGCATTCGTAAATAGAAATACACAGGTGGAAGACGAAATCAAAGTACAGAAAGGTGTACATGTATGCACGTACACGTACAAACACACACACACACACACACACACATACACACATACACACACACAGTCACACACACGCACACACATAGACACACACATGCACACACACAAACAGACACACACATAGACACACACATGCACACACACAAACAGACACACAAAAATGCACACCTACACCTAAGCAACGAACGCACACTCCGGCACACACACACACACAGACACACACA
>NW_004798175.1:3239-4924 GCF_000002075.1 Aplysia californica
TCTATCTATCTATCTATCTATCTATCTATCTATCTATCTATCTATCTATCTATCTTCCTTCACACCCACTCCGCGCAAACTGCCATCCCCAAAAATTGAGTGCGAGCGTGATTGCATGTGAGCAGAGTGATCACTTCTCTCCCCGACAACAGAGGTCACTGACAATCCTGGCTCAGACACACTCACTCAGGCTTGTCATAAGGTTCTTACCCATCTTGTCACTGGACTTCAAACACAGCACCGTTAACCCTTTCTCTTTCACGTCCTCTTTCTTATCTTTCACGTGTCTTCGTTACAACTCTATATTAAGATGGACACTCTTATTAAGCCGAAGAGGGCTTTCCCGTTTGATTGGGGGATTCAAGTGTTGTATAAGAATCATAATTGGGTACCCTTATCTGTGGACACAATCTCATTTAGTTATTTCTTTTATCAGTCAATACTTTTGATCTCGGAATCGCCATTTGGCCATCACTCTTGCTTTTACAAAATTTGTTTTACGATTAGTATCTGGTCACAGAGGAAATATGATGAAACTCATACAGGTTGAAAGTGTTCAAATTGACGATAGTGTGGAGTTATCGCTTTCGGTCAACGTGAATTTTTTCAAACCGGACAGACTTTGCCTCAGAAATGATGCAAATCCTGTCCACAGTATATCTTAATGAAAATACAGACAACGAAAATAAGATTTGTCAAAAGGTAGAGGACGGCGTAATTAGGATTCCGATATCATAATTAGGAAATTCATATAATGCTGCGTAGTCTAGTTGTGCTCACAAGGGTCTCGTTTGCTGTAACACCATTTTGAACTAGATAATGTGGTGAAGCCGCCCGTTTGCTTCCACTGTGGAATTGAGAAAGACCTGGATAGATGGAGTCAGGGAAGCATTAACAACTCACAGCAACCCAAGCTCTCCGACTGGAGGCACAGAAACGTTTCTTTCTTCCCACGACAACCAAAAGGGTATAAGCGGGGGATAAAAGTAAAGTAAAGTGGGATTGAGTTTCCCAATTTGCATCCCACCTAGCTTTCATTGGCCCTGACGGCGAGGACAAAGGAGATCTCATACCCATTGAACACTACCAATTGAATTCATTTCATTCAGTCGGGGCAAGACAGATTTTCCTTCAAAGAGATGCAAAAACTACAATTCTGGCACGGCACTACTAATTCAATTCGCGACTTGAAAAACATATGCGTTTATTGTGATGGTCATAGAAGAATTGTTCCAAAAATTGTAGCTTCTCCACTATCCTATCGGAAAATTTCAAATAAGTTTTATTGTGATTAAGATTAGCGTTAACCTAGGCAAAGGCAATGTTTTCTTAAAATTTTGGACGGAAAGGGCCAACAATTCTTCAAGTCATTCGCAGACAGACCTTGTTTCTTACGAAGCAGCTAGTAATACTAATTATGCAAGGGTCTTAAAATAAGTCATAGTATTCATAACCTCCTTGAGTGTATGGGAGATTTTGTCCAATGAAGCGACCAGGGCACGTAGAAGAGGTTCGTTCTTGAATGCAAAGTTATTGGTATAAATTAGCGTGATTTCTGAAACCTTGAATACAGCTTTGAGGTAAATGTGTTTGTGTTATGCCCTGTACTTTAACTAATGTGTTAAAAAGATGTTTACCCTCAACTCTGTCCCCTCTATCACCCCCCTCTCTCTCTCTCTCTCTCT
>NW_004798175.1:6855-8342 GCF_000002075.1 Aplysia californica
TACTACTACTACTACTACTACTACTACTACTACTACTACTACTACTACTACTAAGAGCATTTGTACAGCGCATATCCACGCTCTACAGCATGCTGTGTGTGTTTTACAACCGTCATTACCCAAACAGACCCTAGAACCCTTGGTTTCGGGAAGCATACAGTGCAAGCTGCGGATTACATACGCTCGAACTGTAACGAACAGGCAAGATGTTTTGCTCACTGTAGCCGAGTACCAATTCGCACCTGGGTGAAGTGAAGCTAGGAAAACTCGTATTTATTAAGTTCCTTTCCCAAGGTCACGAAGTCGGGTCCTCTTGGGATTCAAACCCACGGCCTTGCGGTTGAGAGTCCGGGAGTCTAACCACTTGGCCACTAGACTATCTCTTTTCTGAAAGGACGTTGCATCCGTCATATCCCAGGTTGGCCTTAATAGGCGTGACTGAAGCAGCCCGCCTCCTAATGAATCTGAATTATGTCTACAATTATTGTATTATCTTGTTCTTCAGTAAGTTCACTTCAGTTATAACATGTTCTGCCTGGAACTGTTGTAGGTTTTTTTTTGTACAGTACACTTTGATGGTGCTGCAGACTGCAAGTATAATAATAATAATATTTTGTTACCATGATTTAAATATTAATTATTGTGCCAAACTGCAGCATTATTGTGTATTCATTAGTGCTAAAAGTAAAGCACTTGTATGCATATTGGATGTTTCTAAATTTCAGTACCAACCATATTCAGCTAGAAGTGCTTGTTTAGTTGTTTAACGACTTAAATTAGTTGTGATGGGCACACACAAACATACATGCACACACAAACACATACACGCGCGCGCACGCACACACACACACACACACACACACACACACACACACACACACACACACACGTGCGCGCGTGTTTGGCCCTTACGCTAAAAAATCATAAAGCTCAAGTTTTTTTCTCTAGAGGACCTTAGTTTGACCAGCCTGGTTTACAATACTACATTGTCATGTAATACCTTATTTTTTGAGGTCCCGGAATGATTTGTGCTACCATGATGCTGTAGTTTGCCCTCTTTTTAAAACATCGCTTATTTCATTTTGTTTTAAAATTAATTTCTGGTTCCGAGATTTGTTTTTTAAAAATTTTTGTCTCAGGCTGACAAGGCTTAGTGCTTCTTCCCTTGGGTAGTTAGCAACTTACTGATAACTCGTTTTATAATGCTGGTCTGGCCACAGATCGCTCCGCGTGACACTGTGAGTTGTAGAAAGAATAACACTAATGCGTAAGTTGTAAGAAAATTGCCTTCGATCCGAACAATTTTCTGGCTGTCCTCGTTCCTATATCTACGATAAATAAAAGTTCTTTAACAATGCCTTATTGATCTCGTGACTGGTACAGTTCGTGAGGCAGATGATGGGAGGAAAGTAAATGAGGCTTTGGCGCGTTATCTCCCCCCCCCCCTCCCCTTTTTTTCTTACAATAATCTTCTGCTGTTTCTGTCT
>NW_004798175.1:10620-12278 GCF_000002075.1 Aplysia californica
TCTCTCTCTCTCTCTCTCTCTTTCTCTCTCTCTCTCTCTCTCTCTCTCTCTCTCTCTCTCTCTCTCTCTCTATCTATCTCTTTCGTTCTCTCTTTCTCTCTTCAAAACCCTTGATAACATAACAAATATACATTCTACTCTCAAATCATTCTTCGTGCTACATGAAATAACAAAGACAACAAAAAGAATTACGCTTTAAATGGCAGCTTTATTAGTTACCTTGTAGGGCAGTATGTCTAGCAGTCTTATCAGTGTGACTATGCTTGCAAAACAAAAGAGAAGACAGTAAATGTCTTCAGTTTGTGATCATACCACAGTTACTCTGAATAAAAAAGAACTAATCCATAGGTGTCAGTGCCCATCAAACTTAGACGGAAGTCGGATCTTTCTCAAAGTTAGGTTTTTTTTCTGTCTTAAAAATAATAATAAATTAAGTCATTCTAATGGTATTCGACGAAAATAATATGGAAATGTTAATTGCGAAAGATGCAGAACCATGAAAATGAGAAAATGAACTGCGCATGCGAAACTGAGTTCGTCAAACCACACACATTTCATAAAACGGAGAAAAGTTGTTGATTAAAATTTTCACATGAAGAAAAACTGAAAAGATCAATAAAATAGTTAAGAAAAACAAAGAATCCAGTGAGGGCTAATTTTTTCCTCTCTTAAGACCTGTAGCTCAGAATAGCACACTGTGACTTATGGATCGTTGTAATTGGCGCTGACACATAATAATTATATTCTTCGCTTTTTGTAAAGATTAGAAAACCTTGGCCCTCTTATCCAAATATCGCATTTTGGAAATGAAAAACAGCAGGTATGGGTGGAAAAGTAGAGCTGTCAGCATTTATTTTGTTTTAGTTTCCTAATATGTATACTCTTGTAACCAGCATAGTAGGTATTTCTCTCTGTGAAGATCTCAGCCTATTATCTTACTTCTGGAAAGTACTCGAAGAAATGTGAGTCACAAAATAAGTATGTCAGCTGTGAGTACATGAATTTGCGCCGAATTATATACGTTTGCTTCCTATGATTTTCAAAGTGTATCAATTTTTACGACATAAAAGATACATGGAATAAGGCGAAATCAAACAGTCTTGACACTTTGCGAACGAAAGAGGTTTACCATACTACACCAAAAACTATTTCTTCCGGTACCCATCTGATACGCTAAAATAGAATCGGTGCTAACAGAAAAAAGCATATTTCTGCCACCGGACATATGCACACATTGCTTTAACGTGAAACAGAAATTTACTCTACGTATACAGCCCCAAATGCACACTGGCTGTCATCATTCTAACGGAGCTGATGATGATTTGAAAAAACTGGTGTATTTAATGCTCGATTCCACGCCCACTTGTTGCCTGATGTCTTCGTTTCTTTTTCCCATTGTATAATGGTTTAGTCGACCCAGATCCATTTCCTTTAGTGTAATGTTTATTGATAGTTTACGTGTATCTCCAGCATATTTTTAACATGGCTGCATCTCAAAAGAACGGCCGACAAATTTGATATGCCTTCATCTCACAACAAAAATCCCTAATGCTATGAATGGGGCGTAAAATAAACAGGATATCATCATCCCACGTTTATCTTTGCCTTCCCTCAGTCATTTTGATTTGCAGCTGCCAACCGAACGCTTCCTATCCTTC
>NW_004798175.1:14118-22067 GCF_000002075.1 Aplysia californica
GGTGTTTGGGGTTTTTTTTTGGTCATGTTATGTAGTCACCAATCTCTGACTGTTGATGAAATCATTTTTTGATAATTATGTTATTTTAGCTTCGTGCCGTTTTGTGAAACCGTGTTAATTTTTATTCTCTTCTTTTTGTTCTGACTCTTTTGTGACTCGTTTTTAATATCCACCTCCTCCTCCCCCCTCCCGCGCATACTCCTTTCCGCTCCTCAAAACAAAAATCGATATCTCTGATCATCTGCCAGTCTCTCAGTTTATCTGTTTGTTTACCTCTCAACCTAGCTTTTGTCGGCGATCACATCACTGTTTCAGGTGTCCCCTTTAAATCTATAATATCCTTAAAGTCACAACTACTAATTCTCCCTAGGTCGCTGGCCATGATGTAGATTCTTGCTCTCAGCCTCTGCTTTGTCTCTGCAAATTGCACGTCGTGTCCTCAGAATCTGACAACTCAGCATGAGTCTCCCAGACGTTCTGTCCTATTTCAGAGTGACACACTCAAAAAGCAGAAGTAAATCAGTGCTCTTCCAGCCTGCAGATCATAGCGGACGTCCTAAATTAAGTTAACGAGCTGGGCCAGACTCTGGCTATAGTTGCCCTGTCGTCTACTAACTTAATGAATGGTGGGGAAATCCTAGTGGCCTGTGATACAGGGCCAGGTGTCGGGTGGGGAGGTGGCTCACCCGCGAACCAGTCAGACAAGAGTTTAATCTCTGTGACTTGTCTCGGGAGTTTTCCATCTCCTTTTAGCTCACTCGCCCCTTCCCTTCATATTTCTTTTTCCTATTTTATTTGTCTGTCTGTCTGTACGTCAGTCTGCCTGTCTGTCTGTCTATCCGTCTGATTATCAGTATTTCTCTCTCACAGACACATAATTTACTAAATTTACCCACCTAATGTTTCTACTTCTTCTTCTTCTTCTTCTTCTTCTTCTTCTTCTTCTTCTTCTTCTTCTTCTTACTATTACTATCATTAACATGCATATTATGGATTATAAGGCGTTCCCCAAAAACGCATTGCAACCATTCAGGAGGCACTTTTGGCGTGTAGGGTGCAGCCTTATCCCATTAATTGGAATCTGGCCTTTACAGCATATCACCTTTTCTTCACCAAACTTTTAATGAAGTTTCTCAGCCAAGCGTAAAAATCCACCTGATGTAAATGTTGTGGTATTAGCGTCCATGTCCTGAAGCCAGAATGGGACGCTCATTCCACTGTAGCTGATCGTTTTTAAAAAAAATTATTTTTGTATTGTACGCATTTCTTGTCAAAAATATGAAACTTGATGTTTCTCAAACACATTGATTCAATTTCTTCATATTTACAAATTTGACAAAGCTTTTAATGTTATTTGTTCGAAGTTTTGTTTAAAGTAGTACAGAGATGATTGAGTTATTGCCCCATACGTGGGATCATTTTTATTAGAGACGTCATATGTTTTCAGATAGATAGATAGATAGATAGATAGATAGATAGATAGATAGATAGATAGATAGATAGATAGATAGATAGACAGATACATACATACATACATACATACATACATACATACATACATACATACATACATACATACATACATACATACATACATACATACATACATACATACATACATACATACATACATACATACATACATACATACATACATACATACATACATACTCGTAAAACCAACGATACAACTCTGAACACATACTGAAATCAAGTAAAGCCGAAACAGAGAAGACGCTCCTTCCAAATAATCCCCCTAGTTGTGACAAGATCGAGAAGACACAGAACTGACAACAACCATTATGGTACCTCTCACATGAGCGAACAGGGCTCGACTGCGGATCGATAAGTTTGAAACACCCTACCTTTACTTTCTCGCTCATCTCTGTTATTTTTGTTTCTTTCCCTTTATTTCTGTGGGTTTCTTTTGTGGGACTCGTCGCCCACGCGCGGTCGACGGGAAATTACAATGGAAAGACGAGTAGGGCTCCGTCTGCCGACTGGCTTAATGGCGTCTCGGAATTCATTTAATTTATCGCCGAATTTGGCCACACATGACGTAAGTTGTGAGGATTTTGGAATAAGTGAAGCGATAAAAGAGGTTATTTTTAAGTATCCCCCTCCCCCCCGCCCCACCACTTCCCCCTACCCTTCCTGTGCTATTTTTCACGTATTTCTAATATGTGATAAGATACTACACTGTGTGCATAAAAGGCACAAAGACGTGCGTACATGATCTCACGCTAAAAGAGACACGACAGGTGCACACACACATACACACACACATACACACACACATACACACACACACACACTCTCTCTCTCTCTACCTCTCTCTCTCTCTCTCTGTTTCTTTCTGTCTCTGTCTCTGTGTGTGTCTCTCTCTCTCTCACACACACACATACACACACATGAACACACAAACACACAAAAATATACACTTACACATATATACACATATGTATATATACACATACACTTAGGTACAGAAAACGACATATGCACACGTACATCCAGACACAGACGCACACACATATGTGCACACACAGCCACATACTCCCCTACTGCTACACACACACACACACACACACACACACACACACACACACACACACACACACACACACACACACACACACACATGGTGTTCGTCCTTCGCTGGCGAAGATGACCTTGACTTCATATCACTGGAGACGAGTGTGTGTGCGGAGATGGCTGATCAGGCCGATCTTCGCTCGGAAATGTCTGTTGCAGTGCGTGCAGGGGATGTTTGGAACTAAACTAGACTGGAGAGTAGGGCTCTCTTGGTCTTTTCTCAGGTACTGTCTCTATTCTTTATTTTTGATGCGTCTTTCTTCGAACTTGACGACTCCCGATCTTACTAAGAAGCGCCAAACTGCGATTTTGAGCAGCTTCTTCCCAGGTGAATGTCATATCTCTTCAGGGATGCTTTCAGAGCATCTTTGATACGTTTTTTTTCTGTCCGCCGAGAGAACGTTTGCTTAGAATCAGCTCACTATAGAGTAACCTCTTTGGGAGGCGAGAGTCGTCCATGCAGTGAACGTGGCCGGCCAACCGTAGATGAGAGCGCAGTAGGATAGCGTAAAGGCCGTCCATCGTGGCCCGCTGTAGTACCTCAGTGTCTGGGACTCTGTCTTGCCACTTGATACGAAACAGGGTCTTGAGTAATCTCATATGGAAGGCATTGAGCTGCTTGGCATGCCGCTGTAGACTGTCCACGTTTCGCTGGCGTAGAGGAGGGATGGTAAAACTACTGCTTTATACACTTAAAGCTTGGTGTTGACGTTCAGTCCTCTTTGCTCCCAGACCTTGTCTTTCAGTCTGCCGAAGGCTGAACTAGCTCTGACAGTTCTGTAGGCCACTTCCTCGTCGATATTGACCGAGGAAGAGAGGGTGATGCCAAGGTAAACAAATTTATCTGCCAGCCACTGTCAGTCTCTGGCGTAGATGGTAAATTGGGGCTCTATGTAAGGAGCCGATGGGGCTGGGGCTGGTACAGTACTTCGGTCTTCTTTGAGGAGATAATGAGCATAGCTGAGAATATCATGCTGAACAGAGTGGAGGCCAGCAGTCACCCCTGCTTCACTCCGTGAGTGACGGGCAAGGGCTGGGAGTACACGTCATAGTCCTGCACTCTTGTAGTCATGCCATCGTTGGACAATCACGATGAACTTTACAGGGCACAAAAGATACTCCTCAAACAGTGCCAAATGCGTTCGTCAGGTCCACAAAGGTTGAATAGAGTCCAAGGCTCTGCTCTTGGCATTTTGTTGTAGTTGATGAGCAGCAAATATCATGTCTAGAGTACTGCGTCCCACGTGGAATCCACACTGACTCTCAGGGAGCAGATCGCGTTCCAGGTGTGCAACGATACGATTGAGCAGGATGCGAGCTAGAATCTTCTCAGCGATGGAGAACAGGTGCAATACCTTGGTAGTTGTCTCAGGTGTTCCTGTTTCCTTTGCACTTGTAAAGGAGGACAATCGACGCGTGTTTGAGTTCCTGTGGCAGCTTTTCTTGTAACCATATGAAGATAAAAAGTCTTGTCGGTCTCTCTATTAGTTTCGCTCCCCAGAAGCGTAGATTCAGCTTGATTGGAGTCGGAACCTGGTGCTTTGCCGCTCGACTGCCGTTCAATGGCGAGCATTACTCCTTTTGTCCTGGTGGGTCTGCTAGAGTGTTGTCAATTGGCACTTGTGGTAGTCTTTCAATGGCTTCACTGTTGATGGATGATAGTCTGTTGAGGACGCCGTTGAAGTGTTGAGCCCAGCGCTCGAGGATTTTTTACTTGTCAGTTATCAGCGTGCCCCTGTCTGCACTGAGGAGAGGGGACTGTCCTGACGAGGTTAATTCGTAGACAGCTTTGAGAGCGCTGAAAAAGTTCTTCTTGTTCTTCCTAACTGAGTAGGCCTGGATGGCGTTGGCATTCTCTCTGAGCCATTTTTCTTGTAGTCGTCGTAGTTCGAACTGGACTCTCCTCCTTGCCGTATTGAAAGCTTCTTTCTTTGAGGAGTGCTCTGTCTAGACGATGCTTTTCCTCTAATATTGTCAGGATATGACAGGTGTTGTCAAACCAATCTTTCTGCTTGCGGATAGTGGGACCCACGATGTCTAAGGCAACATCATACACAGGGTCACGAAGACGTGCCCTCTGTCTCCACTTCGGCATGCGAGTCTATGTCGCTTAGTTGTAGTTTTCTCTCTAGCTCTTCTGCCCGTGCATGTTTGACAAGATCATTTTGAGCTTGGAGACGTTCAATCGCTTGGCCATTTTGATGCCTTGGGGCCTTCTGGGTGGTGTGATTCTGAGGCCCATCTAAGAGATGAGGAGGCGATGGTCAGTCTAACATTCTGCACTTCACATGGTTTTTGTGACTCTCACATCCTGTCTGTCTCTTTGCCTGATGATGACGTACATGTAATCGAGTAGATGCAGTGCTTGGAGCGTGGGTGCATCTATGACGTCTTGTTACGATTGGGCAGACGGAAGACCGTGTTGGTGATGAGGAGATACAGTGCAGGTTTCCAGAAGGAACAGTCCATTGCTGTTGCAGTTGCCAACGCCGTGTTGCCTTAACACTCCCTCCCACGACTTGTGGTCTCTGCCGACTCGATCACTGAGGTCACCAAGGATGATGGATGAGTTTGTCTGCCCTGGGTACGGCCGCAAGGGTATTCTTAAGGTCTTTTTAGAATTGTTCTTTTACGTTGTCGGGTTAGTTTTGGGGGGTGGGGGGTGGCGAAAGCGCTGATCAGAGGTGCGAATCTCTTTTTGGGGAGAGGGAGGCGGACAGCCATCAGGCGAGCATTGATTTCCTTAGGGGGAGCTGCCAGCTTGTTGACCAGGTTGGGCTTGATAGCAAAATTAACTCCTGCCTCTCGACGCTCGTCGAGTCCACGACCGATCCAGACGAACGTGTAGCCTGCAGACAGCTATGTGCGTTGTCCTTCCTCAGCAAGGCGAGTCTCACTGAGGGCGGCAGTCTGTACTTTATAACGGCTAAGTTCGCTGGCAATGAGGGCCGTCTGTTTTCGGGACGGTTACTCCCTGCACGGTCACGTATGGTCTGCACATTCTTTGCGCAAAGGGTGATGGTCACCTTTGGGTTTTTTAAATCCTTCTTACCGCTGGTGTGTGACCCCTGTCAGCGGCGGCATGCTGGCCAGGGAATTGTGAAACAGCAGTTTTTAGGACATTTTTTCTAGTGCCGTCCCCAAGCTTTGGGGGAAGCAGTGATATCCTGAAGAGGGCCGCTTTGTCGCCCTGGTGGCTGGCGACTTCCAGCGCTGTCTCATTCTCTAAAAAGTGACCACAGGGCCTTGATCGCCCACGTGTAGAGTTGTGACTACGACTGCCAGTGTGGCCACCTGTCTCTTGGCCAATCGTCCATCGCTGCAAGGCCACAGAAGTATGAGGGTGATAATGGGGGATTGGGGTGATGAAGTCATGACTTGCCCTTGAATGTGATTTAAGTGAGGGAGAGTTGCGCAAAGTCGTCAGCCTCACTCTCTTGTCCCTGTCCATCTAAAGCCGGTGGCACGATGAAATCAAGACGGTCGAGATGGGCCTGGAAGCAACGGATAACCAGCAGTGTTTTTCTGTCTCACTGCGCCCCGATCGCGCTCCGCCACCCACAGCTGGGGCCGCTTTTCTACCAGTTGAACCATCGAGTGGTTTCGTCCACGCTGTCCGCCGGAGACAGTCTTTGCATGCATAGTACACAGAACCTTATCAACTCACCAGTAGTTTCGAAACCCGACCAGCTACTCTCTACCTGGGTCAGCCCGCCTGCCATAGCGGTTACCGGGGTGTGGCTGCTGCACATGCTGCAGCTTCGTGGAGCCACAGGTGAGAGTTGAGCGCCAGGTGGGAACCAATGTAGAGAGGGCTGTCCTGAAAAGGATATGGTAGACCTTCTCCATACAGAGGTACTATCCCTCCATAACCCTCTACAGACATACCCATGCTTGCGCGTGCTCACGCATAGACACCCACACATCCGCATACCCACGCACACACACACACACACACACACACACACACACACACACACACACACACTCACACACACATATACACGCAAACATACACGCATAGACGTGAGAACAAAGTGAATATTTTGAATTTGAGCACGTTTGAAATGTTCCAACATTTAACCAAAAAATAAACCTACCTAAAATTCAGTTAACTTTTATAGACATGAACGATATCATTTGGAACTCTTGACAGGGCAGAAACTGCCCTGTCAGAAAAATCAGTCTTTTTGGGCTTGAATTGTACTCTAAACCGTCCCTTATTTATTCTAGTTTTGTTTGACAACGCTCCCTACGGCATAAGGTCATATCATGAGCACGCGGGACACAAGTTGGTTGTGTTCACGTCAGTTTACAGCAAGACTTGGTTTTACTTCGAGGGTCAAAATGGTTGATGTATCTAAAATAAATAATATAGTTTTGAAATCAACTATTTAGATTCTAAAATAAGACTTTTTACGTCTTTGAGTAAAGACCAATGGCCTTTTTAAGAATAGAGAATTTTCTCGAAACTAACGATGGAAAATTATTTGTTAAAATTAGTAGGCTACATAATGAAATATTTCCGTCAGGTCTCTCCAGACTCCAGACATTTCATTAGGATGTGCCTGATTGCAAAGTCGACATCGTATCCATCTCGAATGAAAAGCTATCACGAGAATTTGAAATATTATTATTGCAAATCAAAATGTAATTTTCAATGAGAGTAAGTAAAAAAATAATTTAAAAATGGTATTGTAGATGCATGTCGAGGTGGTGTTGAAATTGATAGGTCCCATTTTTAACCGATGCCAGTAGTGTAGCGGGTTACTCACTTCGCCATCGTACGAAGAAGA
This sequence comes from Aplysia californica, assembly GCF_000002075.1. NCBI lineage: Eukaryota > Metazoa > Mollusca > Gastropoda > Aplysiida > Aplysiidae > Aplysia > Aplysia californica. The sequence goes on from NW_004798175.1 coordinate 21,510, forward strand.
TGTATGCTCGATTCCCGTGTTGGAAGGTTTTTGTTTGGGGTATATCCGTCCGTCTCTTCGGACATTGTATTCCTCTCAAGCCAGGTTGGCCATGACAGGTAGAGTCAAGGCAGTCCACCTTCAGTATCATCTAACTCATGTCGAAAAGGGTGTAAGATATATACAATAAAAATATCTCTTTCCCTATTTGTATTTTGAAAAATTGCGGTGATTTGGATAAACGAGTCTGAAAATCCTTTATTTTTTCATCGATGACAATCGATGTACGGAAACAGTCAACTTTTACCGAGAATCTCTGTTCCATCATTGCTGCCCTGTCTCTTAAGCTTGCCAGACTTCCCTCATAATGCGTCAATTTTCCATTCTCGGGAAAACTTTATCGATTTTCTACTTTCTAAAGTCTCCGCTGGAAGACCAGGGGAGATTAATTAGGCCCTCACTAAAGCACAGTCTGCAAGAGATGTATCTCCCGCCCCAATTCCTCCCAGTTCAGCTCGATATTTCCACAATAACAAAGATGAATATCTTTCCAAATGACTGCTATATAATCACATTGAT
>NW_004798175.1:24287-31979 GCF_000002075.1 Aplysia californica
ATAGAGAGAGAGAGAGAGAGAGAGAGAGAGAGAGAGAGAGAGAGAGAGGTCGTCCCAGCAGAATAGAGGGTGATACAAAAAGGACAACTACCTTTTCTTCCGACAAGGTATTCAAAACCTATATCTTCTGTGTAGGACTATGGACCCTCAACTACAGAGAGACTGTTTTGTTGGCCCTTTCTTTTGGGTGCAATGGAGTCGGGGTTATGGTGCGCACTCTTCGCAGAGAAGTTTCGATAGGGAGCGAAGAACATCAGTTATCAAGAGTTTATAGTGGGCAATATAGGAGCGTACTTCATACACGAGGTGCCCATTACGTTCGGATAGTGCTGATCGCCCGACTCGGTCGCCTGAAATTGAACGATCTCATCCGTAGTCGACAACCCGTATTAGATTGTAAATAATCTAAGTACCGGCTTCTGGAGAGTTTTTTTTATACACTTTTTATTTTTGGGAAAGACAATCTAGACAATTTTGAAACATTAAATTGACCTTTGAACTCTTTGTAATTCTTTTTGCGATAAGTATCAAAGAATCCCTGCTTCAACAAAAAAACACAGGACGATTAGCTGCTAAATCACTGCACAAACAATTAAGGCGAATGTCTTCTTCTTTGTTTTATTTCTATTTCTTCCATGACATTTGCTTTTTTGAGAAATAAACAAATATCCAGCGTTTTTCCAAACACAACATTCTATAACGAATAAAGTACATCAACTGATCTTCCTTTGCGGATCAAACACTGAGCTGTGACATTTAAAATCAATCATTTTTTCCCCTGAAACTTATTCGGAAAGAATTATTCGCCAAAGCATTTTACTTGATTTGAGAAGTAAAATTTTAATTTACTTTTGCTCTAAGCTGACAACAAAGTCACATATGTGAGAGGAACAGAAAATAAAAATCTGTTGCGAAAATAAATAGCCAACGAAGGTACGGTCTTTCCTTTAAAAAAAAAAGAAGAAAATTGGACATTAGATAATAGTATAAGATATTTATGTAATTCCCCAGGGGAAACAATTTTGTCCTTAATAAGCCCATTAGCTTTTAAAAGGGCCAGAGCACAGAATTATTTTTGGGGGGTTACTGTTTTACGGCACTTGCAACTGCTAAAGGTCATATTGTGACGTCTGTGGCCTAGTGGTTAGGCTACTGGACTAGTAATCGTGAGGTTGAGGGTTCGAGGGTTCGAGCCGCGGGTCCGACGTTGTGTCCTTGGGAAAGGCCCTTTACACGCATTTTCCTCACTTCACCCAAGTGGAAATGGGTACCTGGCAGTAGACAGCGAAAGATCTTGTCAGCAAGTTAGTGTTTTAGCGCCTATAAATGACCGCTTCCACTGTAGGCTTCCAAGGATGTTGAGGTTGTTTAAGAATGCTCTCATGTCTGCTAGGGCATTGAAAGGATACAAAGAGCATCTCTATAAATATTAAATTTAATCGGTTAATGCATCAAAGGGCTCAGTGTAGTGGTTATGGCGATCAGTAGATCGGATAACCGCAGTACATCTCCAGTACAAGGTAGTACTAAGTTGTTGGTAAAACGTAGCAGGATCTGCCTCCACATCTCCTTGATGGTCACATACAGTTCCTGCGTCGTTCCCGGCCTTGGTTGTCTCCCCTCGAAGCGTCGTTTAATTTCGTCGCAAAATTCTTAATTGGGTTTAAATCTGTACTAAGGGCAGGGTGAGGCTGCAGAGTGATACCATGGTGATGGAGGAAATCCTGTGTGACACGGGAAGTGTGCGCACACGCATTATCTTGCTGGACCCGAAAGTTAACATTTTGCCAGTGCAGAGGGTCCTAAGAACTTCTGCTCTGCAGCGGGCAGCACTGATACCTTGACCTTGACCTTGGCCTTGAGTTTGGTAGATCATTGGTCCTACTTTATAGTTCCACATGATTTCTCCCCAGATCATGATGCGATGTTCTCGATTCTTCTTTAAGAAACAGTTGTCTCGATCACCTTCGCCTCCTTCTTGATTAACTCTGAGGCTTCTGTTTGTTTTACCTATGGAGAACAGGCATTCGTCCGAAAATGAGAACCGAAGACCAATCTCTCAGACATCTGTTGACATGGTGCTGAGCCCAGTTGAGACGGTCTTGGCGACAGAGTACTGTCGAGGCTGGACCATGGTAAGGTCGACAACGTCAAGGGCTTACCTGACGAAATCGTCGGTTCACTGTGTGTCGACATCTGGCTCTTCTGAGGGTACTCCTTATCAAATCTGATGTTCCTGTTGCTGTTTGCAGTCCATTTGCACGATACATCGGGATAGAGTGTCTGTATGCACATGTATTGGTCACTCTGGGTCAATCTGACCTATTTTGGTCTGCCGTGGAATTCGTGAGCTGAAAAAGGGTTACCAGCCTTTCTCCACCCTCCAAATGGCCCGTTGCTCTTTCTTGCTGTATATAGTTCTTAAACCTGGTATTTTCGTTGCAAATGCAGGCGAAACAATTGAACCGATTTCTTTACCACGGCTTTTATAGCCGAACTGACGTGAATACTTTTCACAATTTTTTCACTAATTTAGACCGTGTTTCAAAGGAACCACGTGGCTTTTTCCATGTTTCAATTAGGGGTCAATAAATCTAGTTGCCGGTGACAAGTAAGACAGACAACGATTGAGTTCTAAAGAGGATATAACATACTATCGATGGTGTAAACTTCAGTATTCAATCATTACTGGTTCTTTAATTATGGCCAAAATACTCTTTTTGCGTTTCTTTTTCTCGCTAGTATAGTATAGATTGTGAGGCGCATAAAGATTGCTGTTGAGCTGGGATTTGCGCTATACAAATGCTATTTGTTCTTATTATACGAGCGCGCGGGACTGACTAAACATTTTTAGTTGGTAGGAAATTTTGAATTTTGCTCGGGTAGCGGCCTTAGCCTACTTTTATCGATTTTGGACCACCAAGGGATCTTAGAGTTCCAATATGAATGTTTCGTATGTTGAACGCAGATTGTGCGATTGCATGTCAAAAGCAACTTAGTGAACGTTGCATAGCATAGGAGTCAGGATGATTCGACCCTGCTAGTGGGGGCTAACCCGGCTGAGTGGGTTACAATACCCAGCGATAAGACAAAGATATTCAATATTTTCTCAAACGGGCATCGAATACAAGCTTAGAGCGTCTAGCGGCAAACAGTTGAACCAATACACCTGAGGTGCTGCTACTAATGGTCCAAGAGTGGGAATCAAACTGACGTCTTCTGGGAGCAAAGACAAAGAGCCGAACCACTACACTGCATACGCCGCTATTATAAGGTCCTAGAGAGGGAGGAAAGAAAAGAAAGTGCGTCTTATTACCTTCTCCGACCCCGCCAGAAATGGATTGCGTTAGGAAAGCTGCTTTTAAAACTCTGGCGTGCGAGAGGCTTCCCAGGATGCATTAAGCCCAGATCCCTTCTTTCGACAAACAGGTTAGTGGGGTGCACAGGCCAGGACCCGGATCGATGTTGTAAACCCTAAGAAGGAACAGACGTTGTTCTTTTACCCTTTGACCCACTGTTATTCATTCATTGTTCCCTTCATTCATTCCAGCATTCATCCATCTGTTCATCGATCCATCGATCCATTGGTTTATCCTTTCTTCGATCAGTCCATCCATCCATCCATCCATCCATCCACCCATTCATTAATCCACCATTACGTAAATGAACTCATGCATCCATTCCTTCGTTTATTTTTTTGTTCGCCTGTCCGTTTGTTGACTTGCCTGTGTTGGTGTTCCTGTAGGGTCTACAATACTATTATTCCGTGATGTTTCTCTCTCATCCGTTTATTATCATGATGTCTAACTCCTAGGTAGAGGCGGTTTTGTGGTAAAGGAGGGGGGGGGGGACTTACTATTAGCTCTGTTTATGCTATGCTAAGCTATTGTGTGCACGACCCTAGTTCGAATCCTCTATAGGGAATCTTCTTGAGATTGGGAGAGTCCTTAAGACTTCCAATCCATTTGGTTTGTTTCTACCATATTGTTTGAGATAGAGATTAACTTCGGAGGCTCCTTTCCTCCACTCTTTCAGGACGTAGCGGCCACATATGTCCGCTTAGCAAAATGATGTGGGGTAGGGGGAAGAGGTGGGATTCGCAGTAGGGGGAGGGGGGAGGTTAATAATATGGATGTCGGGGGAAGTAGGAGGTCAGGGAGGACGAGGCGAGAGAGAGAGAGAGAGAGAGAGAGAGAGAGAGAGAGAGAGAGAGAGAGAGAGAGAGAGAGAGAGAGCGCGAGAGCGAGAGAGAGAGAGAGAGAGAGAGAGAGAGAGAGAGAGAGAGAGAGAGAGAGAGAGAGAGAGAGAGTGGTTTCGTGAGTTAGAGAGATAACGTTTCGGGAAAGGAAGTGTATGAGATATAATAATACGTCGATGTGAAGGAAGGTTTATAATTTTTATTTGAACTATGATTGTTTGGTATGCGAGACAGCCACCTTGAGAGTTAATGCGGAATAATGTTTCCACATACAATCCCCCCCTCCCTATTTTGCTTTGTTGATTTTTTAAAAATCAATCAGAAAAAAGTGTCTTTGAGCTTTTACGAGGACTGATTAAAAGAACGGTGTTGAGATAAACAGTGAGACTTAACACAGGAATTCGCTTTTATTCATAGTCCAACCAGAGAGAATAGTTTCGGGCCAGAAGCCAGAAAGTAAAGGGGTCTAAGTGCCCCCAAATAGCGTCTAAGACAATCGTCTGCTGTACAAGGAAACACTTCTCACTTACCCCCTTGCGACTGGGTTTTTTTGGGGGGCATTTAAACGACACTGCCCAACACTTCCACGGATTTAAATCCTCCGCTTTTCTCTTCGGCAAAGGATGGCGGTCTGGGACAGTTTGAACAGTATTTATAAACAACGTCTCCCACATTGAGAAACGTTGCTATGTCATACCTTTGTCAGTTAACTCTAAGAATTGTGATTTATTCTCCATCCGCTCCGGAGTTTCGCCTCAACAAGGGTGTGATACTTATTACGGTCATCGCCAGGATTCATTAAAGGACTAAGGACACCACACGGTGTCCATTTTCGTCTCATGAAAAAGTAGTTAACATGATTCTTGACTCGATCTCCTGGTACCAGCGGCTGTGGTATATGTGTTAAACTTTTTGCAGTAGCACACAGAGTACTCGAGTTCAATTTCCGTGTTGAAAGAGTTTTTATTGAATATCTTGATCTTTCTACTGCTGGGAAGCTACCGCTGGGATGCTATATCCCTCTCAGCCCGGGTTGATCGTGGAAGCTGGGTCTAAGCCAGCCTCCTAAATTATCTAAATTGTGTCGATGAGGGCGTAAAACCACCTTTATATAAAAGATGTTTTCATTTGCTGCATTGTAATCGACATGTGATCCTGAAATAAGTGACAACAGTGACACTATTTTCAGAGAACATTGCTGTCAATGCGTGCATATAATGCTTTTTTAAAATTAATCCGAACTATGATCAGTGATGTCTGTTTCTGATCTAGCACTTTATAACAAAAATGAAAATAAGACATAAAAGGCAGAGGTAAAATAAAGATAACTGACTGAGAAAATGGAATAGATGGATGACTGAAAAAATATCCGGATAAAATAGCATTTGTTTAAAGTATCCGGCCTGAAATATGAGGGGCAATGAAATGGCTCTTGAAGGAGAAAACGTCAACGGATCTGTCTATTCAAATCCAAATTTATCCTTGTGTTTAAAGTATCTGATTTTGCAGGTAATGAAGTTGGGCGTATATGATGTAGGTCAGGTTGCAAGCCTGATTGAGATAAGAATTAGATTTTGTTTTAGTCTGTTTTGGAAGATTTCTTCTCAGCTCAGCACCTCGGCAAGAAAACTCAGGAAAAGAAAAAAAGGAATGAGATGTGTAGGCGTGGGATCTAAATAGAGGAGCTCAGCTCTCGAAAAAAAATCAATTTAATGTCAGTAGATCTTGGTTTAAATTAAGAGAATGTAATTATGTTTCTTTTTCAAATCTCAAAATATGTCGGTTTTTCTTTCCGCAGTCTATCTGCTGTCTCTCTGCCTTTCTGCATATCTCTCTGTTTTTGCCTCTCCCTGGCTCAGTCTCTTTGTTACTCTCTCACTCTCTTCTCTCTCTCTCTCTCTCTCTCTCTCTCTCTCTCTCTCTCTCTTACTCACTTTCTCCCTCGCTTCATACTTCTCTCACTCCTCCTCTCTCCCCCTCCCCCTCCCCTCTCTCTCTGTCTCTCTGTCTCTATGTCTCTCTGTCTCTGTCTCTCTCTCTCTCTCTCTGTCTCTCTCTCTCTCTCTCTCTCTCTCTCTCTCTCTCTCTCCCTTTGTATGTGTTAGTATATGTGTGTACATGTGCGTGCGAGTGTGTGTGTGTGTGTGTGTGTGTGTGTGTGTGTGTGAGAGAGAGAGAGAGAGTGTGTGGGTGTGTGTGTGTGTGTGGGTATGTGTGTGTGTGTGTGTGTGAGAGAGAGAGATAGAGAGAGAGAGAGAGAGAGAGAGAGAGAGAGACAGACATACAGACAGACAAACAGAGAGGGGGGTAAGAGGGGTAGAGAGAACTCACGAGGTTCGGAGAAATACAAATTCAATATTGAAACAAAAAGTGACTTTTTGTTACTTGTCCTCTTTGGAATAATCATTAGCAGTCCACTGCTGAGAGAGTACTACGTAAGACGTAAGACCCATTGAGGAATCTGTTATAAACATTGGGCAAAGAAGGACCGAGAGTCCCCCTCCCAAAAAAAAAAAAAATAAAATAATAAAGTTAAGAAATGCCTTGCAAGGATTTGACCGGGCGGTCCAAGAAAATACATGTTAACATAATGTCAGCAAGCCTCACTAATGGCGAGTTCATGACGTTTACGATGTAAAAGTGAATCCTGTGATTTCTTTCTTAATGCAATGACATCCATACTTATCATAGAACATAGAGCAAGAAAAGAAATGATTAATATTAGATTTGCATTGTAGCTTTTAAAAGAAAAGTTGGAATGTTACTTGGTGATAGCAGTTACTATGGAAATTGCTTGAGTCACCTCGCCTTCTGCTCTTTGATCCCCATTTTACCGTATGCTCTGAAATAATATCATCACGACATGGAAGACCTGAAGCAGACATCGACAGTCATAGTTCGACATTCATTTCTCTGCTCGGGTGCTTAAAAAAACCCTGTTTTTATCCCGGTTTCCCCCCAGGTTCTCTTGGGTGCTCTTGTAAAGAGCCCAAGTTAGGAAAAAATACGGTGTAGTAACATTTCCACGGTATTAAAGAGGCGTTGCATTAATGGAAGCATGCAATCAAATATACATTCAAACTTGTTTCACAGCCTTAGAGATACGTGAATTTCTTAAAACATATTTTATCGTAAAGGATAACAATTTATTAATGGATAACTTCACTCTTTCGTCGAATTATATTTCCTGAATTTTCCCTGCTCCAGAAGTATGGAGACAGACGTTTTTGTAATTGAACATACATCTTAATTATGGTCACAAGTAAGACTTAAATACAGATGAAACCATATTATTATATAACAGGCCCGGTATTAACAGTGATCCGTTAATAACAGACATTTTAAAAATTTTTATTTCCTACTCTTTGTCTTTATTAGAAATTATCGGCAATAACAGGACTTCACTGGAGCTCAATCGGTTATAGCACTGACAAAGGCTCGTTAACAATGAGTAAAAAATAAGAGAGAGAGAGAGAGAGAGAGAGAGAGAGAGA
>NW_004798175.1:34487-35929 GCF_000002075.1 Aplysia californica
TTCCTCTCTCAATCCTGTCTATCTCTCTCCCTCTCTCCCTCTCTCTCTCTCTCTTGCTATCTCTCTCTGTGTCTCTCTTTCTCTCTCTCTCCCTCCCTCTCTCTCTTCTTTAGTCTCCAATTTCACAATCATTGATCAGGGCGGCCATAAAACTAAAACTATGCCTCAGAAAAAGGATACGAGTTTATCCACATTTTTTTTTTAATCAAGGGAACTTGAGTTTCCATATACGTATCTGGAAATGTCATTCTACATCAGATTCACAGAAACTTTCTGAACAGAGATCTAGTTACTGTTATCGTAGTACAAAATAACGTAATGACCGTCGCTTAAAAGTTGAACGTTAAATTAATTGTTTTCTTAATTTTGTCGGTTTCCCCATAATATCATGAATTTACATATGCATGTATATGAAGAATAGAGTGGAAATATATCTTTTTTGTTATTTCTTTGATTTAATTTTTTCTTCATTCTCATTTTCGGCCAATGCAATCAATTGTGTTCAAGTTTATACGCGATCTAGAGCTTCGTACAGTGATTTCTAGGTAATTAAGAACAGAAATTAAAAAATGAGTGAATAAATAAAGAATTTTAAAAAGACGTCAAAAAGAGTAGATAAACCCTTATCACTTCTCTCCTTCACCTCTCCTTTCCTATTTGCACCTTCCTCCTCTTTGCACCCACACTCTCACCTCAACGGGCCATATCGTTCCCAGAAATGTCATCGCCACCACCAAACTCCCCGGCTACACAAAAACAACATCATTAAAACTCTCTGTCGGGAAAGAAAAGGTTTTAAAAAATAAGAAATGTAACACTGTTGTTACGTAAGGATGACACTCATTAATTGCACTCCTCTCAAAAAGAAATAACAAGCTCCTAAAAGGCCACATCTAATCCCCCCTCCTCCCCTGTCCAAACCAGGGCACGGGGACACGGTTACATTGTTACAGCACACATCACGGCTTGGAGCCCTGCCTTAAGGGCATCGTTAGCACCATACTCAGAAACTGGCAGTCTTTCTAGGGGGAACTGGAGAGTCATCGGTGGACAGTCTAGCAGACCCTTGTCTACTCTGTCAGACTGGAGACTGATGTCCTGTCGACAAATTGCTGGCCTGGCATTGGGTACGTTCTGTTCACGTAAGATTAGGACAGGCTTGTCTCTGTTTTTTTGGAGGGAATTGGGTATCCCCAGCTCACACAGAAAAAAGGTTAGGAACTTTTTTTTTGAAACCTTCTTCTGTTAAGCCCGAAATGTCGTTTCATTTTAACAAGAACAAAAAGGTGAAATCATTTCACTCTTTAAGGACTGTCAAACTTTAAGAAGAACATCTCTCTCTCTCTCTCTCTCTCTCTCTCTCTCTCTCTCTCTCTCTCTCTCTCTCTCTCTGTCTTTCTGTCTGTCTGTCTCTCCTCTCTCTCTCTCTCTAATAATCTCTT
>NW_004798175.1:37403-39240 GCF_000002075.1 Aplysia californica
TGTTAAAAACAATCAGGAAACGACAAATGCAGTTTTTGGGACACCTGAATAGACGTAAGGGTCTTGAACATCTAGCTCTTTGAGGGCAAGCAAGGCAGGGGTAGGCCCAGAATAACATACTTAGAGAACCTAAACAAATGGGTAACAGGGAAAGATCAGGGAAACGTAGCTTTTCTGAGAGCATCCGAGCAAAGGAATGAATGGAAAATCATGATCGCCGATGTCTGTTGCAGATCTGGCACTGGGTGATGATGATGATAGCTATCCAATTGGTCTTCATCGTTTTCTTTCTTAAATTTACCTTGTGTCAAAACAGATAACTTTCCCCGAGAACACCGATTTGTCGTAGGGTTGACAGGCGAAGAACATGAACATTCAACGAGCATGCAGTTAGACAGAGACCCACAACTAAGACAAGGACAAAAAGTGACCCGCAACCAGAATAAAGAAAAAAATATTGTGTTCTGTAAGCCCGGATATAGGCAGACGTGTAACTGCAGATATAGGCTAATAGTGACCTTTAACTCTGAATAGAGACAAACAGGGACCCACAAACGAGTAGAGACAAATAGTGGCTTGTGACTTGGTCACTGTCTTTGGGTTTAGTAGGGCATTAAGCTCCTACATAATAACAGAATTTTTAAAAATTGAAATAATTGAAATTGAACGAAAATACAAATTAAACAAAGAAAAACCAAACCAAACCAAAGAAAGCAAAAAATGTTAAGACGCAAATACAAATACAATTTGTCCGGGGAATCGAAAGCGAGTGGGCTAGTATCTATGAGTTAATATAAATTACTCTTGCAACTGAACTCAGATTCAGGATTAGGTACATTCATCCTTCCTCCACTCCATCTTTCATCCTTTGTCCATCCCTCTCCCTTTATCCCCAGATATCCTCCCCTCCTTCCCTCCCCCAATGCAATCCTTTAGTCCTCATGTTTGTTTTCTTTTTCGATCCCATTTCAAGCGTTCCTGCTCAGAGTAAGGAAAGCCGACTGTGAATGTTCGTGACGTCTATGCTCTGGGATATGAAACACAAAATTATAATTATGCCCTCCTCCACTCACCCTTCTGACTCGAACTTCTTTCCACCCCCCCCCCCCCTCCCCTCCCCCCCCCCCCCTCTCTCTCTCTCTCTCTCTCTCCATTCACCTTGAACAGACAATGAGGAAAGTTTGCTCTGCTGTATCTCTACAGTCTACAGAGCAAAATATACGATCAACCTAATCATGCCTAATTGCAAGCTGTGGAAGATTTAGTGAGACGAACAGACTCTGGCGCGTGCGAAAACACACACACACAGACACACACACACACACACACACACACACACACACACACACACACACACGCGCGCACACACACACACACACACACACACACACACACACATATATACATACACACATAAATACAAACATACACATACACGCATATATACACATACACACACTTACACACACACACACACACACACACACACACACACACACACACACACTTTACTTTACTTTTATCCGCCGCTTATACCCTTTTGGGTGTCGCGGGAAGAAAGAGACGTCTTTCTGTCGCCATCTGGAGAGCTTAGGTCAGGGGGAATATATACATACATAACGTGTATAACAAAATTATATGGTTTAAACCCCTATCAATACTTATTTAAGAGGTGGGACCTCCGAGTTTAATGTCCATCTCCGAAAGGACAGAGCCAAGTGGACAATTCGAGTAAAGTGCATTACCCAAGGACACGCTCGAACCACCGAAATCCGCAACCTCACGATTACGAGTCCGGTAGCCTAACTAATAGGCTACGGACACCCCAATATTATAT
>NW_004798175.1:40191-41770 GCF_000002075.1 Aplysia californica
GTGTGTGCGTATTTGTTGGGGGTTTTTTGCTAGCTGTTTTGTTTGTATATGTCTAAAATCACTTTCCCAAGAGAGCACATTCCATTTCGCGGGTCTACTTTTGAGGATCGTGTCGAATTCTTCTCTTTTTACACCTCCATAGACACTATATATTAGATCTTTGTCTGCCAAACTCTTCATACACCATTCCTCACTTTTGCCACGTTTAATAGACTATATAACATGTTCGTACCGCCCACCTACATGTACTTCAATGTAGGGCATTAAAACAACACATGTCACTACCCGCGTGATTCCCACTCCCACCAAAACCTTTAAATCGCTCACTGGTGGATGGTATCGCCCATGGTGGCAAACATGGATATAAACCATCAAAGAGTTGTGCCCTCGCCCTGTCCGTCAGAGATAACTAGGATTGACAAGGATACAACACCCTACCACAAAGACAGAGATATTTCATATTTTAGAATTTCTCACACAAGAACTGAACTCAGGTTTTCTGTGTGTGACAACTACAACGCAGACGCTGGTGTGAACTCTTCCTTTTTACAAATCCCTCTGAAATATTTTTCTATGAGCTTAAAGCTGTACGAGACACGAGGGTAATTTCAATGACAAGTGCCACATAGTGAAATTTTAGAGGATTTACTCTTTGTAAACCGAACCCTCAGTAGATAGATTGGCTGGAAACAGTTCTAGACTGATGGCCTGATGAGTACGGAGAAGCAACGCACCCTCTTCGACAAAGTGGTACCCCATTCGAAAGTGAAAAGGAAAGCAGGGGGTGGGAGGGGCAGGTGCGGCCCTATTTATGAGAGATAAGACTATTGTTATTTCATAGTCAGCGCAGTACTACTTTAAATCTATTTGTTGTTTTGCCTTTTCAGCATAACACGAAACAGAAAAGTTTCAATAAGCGCTAATATGTCTTCTTAACGTAACAGAAAAGTACTAAAGACGGTCAGTGCAATGACATTTGTTAGTATAGTAATACTGCTTTAAGTCAGCAAAGGTTGTAACAATACGAGTGGACTTATTTTTTCATTCTTTAGAAAGAAACCTGATGATAAAGATGTTCGTCTTTTGTAGACGCAAATGGCCTTGACTTTATATCAAAAGGTAGCCGTGGAGAGATATGTGTCACGACGCGGTGGAATGATGAAAAATATGCCCATATATCTTGAGTAGAATTTGAGATATGTGTGATTAAATTAGGTGAGGGTCGCCTGGTTTCAGAGGTGAAACTAACGAGAAAAAGATCTCTCAAAGTTTGATGACTTCCATAGCTTGAGAGTCCTTGATAACTCAAAATATACCTTTTTGTGCCCCTTAACCACGCTTTTTTGTAAAATTCTACACAAAATGTGCTTTTCAATTGCCGTAAAAGATGCTGAGCCAAAAAACAAAAGTTCAACGAATATTTTTGCCTCACCGGAGGAAAATTGCAGGTTTCTTTGATTTCTTTGTTTTGACGAGTTTTTTATTTCATTATGTGCCTCTCATACATTTGGCAGACGAAGACAAAAGAATCAAACGAAATAATAACAATTTTCGACTGGAAAAAATGAAGACACCGCCC
>NW_004798175.1:42955-44409 GCF_000002075.1 Aplysia californica
ACACACACACACACACACACACACACACACAAACAAACACTTGGGTAACGTAAAAACAAGGACTGAGAAAATAATGAAACATTGTGACAAATTCTTCGACTTAAATTAAGATATCCTACACTGTACACTATCATGGTCACCGCTCTTTGCTTCCTGAAAATAATTCTCTTTAAAAAAAACAACCTTTGCTGCAAAGGGTATACATGATGGGCGCCCATATGAGAACAAACCATCCGTCTCGTTAGAGTAGAGTAGAGTGGCACTTTCCCCCTTTGCCCCTCATTTGGATCCAGATTGAGTCAAATAGTGCGATTTACAACAATAGCTCATCCGTCAATGTCTGACGATGACCAAAACATCTACAGAGGCGTATATTTCTCCAGCGAAATAGATGAGTTAGAAGAACTAAAGCTTATGATGACTTATTGTGGTGTCCGCTGTGGCCGATGAGACAAATTCTGGCAGAGAAATGACTAGCGCATGGGCTTGTTTAAAGTGACGAAGAGCAGCGCAAACAGCAGACTCTATCTCTCTCTCTCTCTCTCTCTCTCTCTCTCTCTCTCTCTCTCTCTCTCGCTCTCTCTCTCTCTCTCTCTCTCTCATCAAGGAACAATGCATCTGATGGAAAGCATAGTGAATCGAAGTTATTGTGTCAGTCAAATTGTATCGTATTATTGTACTACGATTGCGTGAACAAAATGTAGCAAAGGAAAACGTAGGCAGCAATGATAAAAAGACACCAGTATCTGAAATATTATTCCAAACATAAGAACAGAGACACCAGAGTGATTGGGATTCAGCCTTCAGTGTGTAAATGTGTGAGCTGATTTTTGTTTGTTTGTTCTTTTTTGTGCGTTTGTGTGTGTGTGTGTGTGTGTTTGTTTTCGTACGTCTTGTGGGTTCGTTCTATTTTTCATACCTTCCTCCAGAGATAACAAGAAGCAATCCATTATTTTGGACAAAGCTGAACCCTTCCAAGATAATATCTGTACATTCCGTGCTGATCTTGACTTTCGGAGAAAGGGTCAAAGGTGATCCATCATAGTCTCTTAAATCAATGCAAAGATCAATGGCGTATGTAAATAGGCGAAGAGGCAGAACTAGTTCATCCACCCTCAGTAAATCGTTTGTGATATTTATCTTCCCTTTCCGCCGACAAAGAGTGATTTCTATGCAGCGGAAGTCTCTTGCCGGAATTCCAGTTGCTTCATGATGTATGTAGACAAGCGGGGGTATAGCGAGGCTCTCATGAATACTGAGGAAGAGTAATGGACCCGTGCGTGATTGGATGTATCCATTTCCTTGTTAGTGCCGTGCATACTGCCCTGACTGCGTTTCAACCCCCCCCCCCCCCCCTCCTTCAAGTACTGAAAAGGAAGGGGTGGGGTTGAGGAGATGGATATTCATATATTATTTTGTCTGTTCTTCTGAAGTTAGAATCATGTAATCTTTGT
>NW_004798175.1:44509-46368 GCF_000002075.1 Aplysia californica
ATGTGTGTGTGTGTGTGTGTGTGTGTTTTCGTACGTCTTGTGGGTTCGTTCTATTTTTCATACCTTCCTCCAGAGATAACAAGAAGCAATCCATTATTTTGGACAAAGCTGAACCCTTCCAAGATAATATCTGTACATTCCGTGCTGATCTTGACTTTCGGAGAAAGGGTCAAAGGTGATCCATCATAGTCTCTTAAATCAATGCAAAGATCAATGGCGTATGTAAATAGGCGAAGAGGCAGAACTAGTTCATCCACCCTCAGTAAATCGTTTGTGATATTTATCTTCCCTTTCCGCCGACAAAGAGTGATTTCTATGCAGCGGAAGTCTCTTGCCGGAATTCCAGTTGCTTCATGATGTATGTAGACAAGCGGGGGTATAGCGAGGCTCTCATGAATACTGAGGAAGAGTAATGGACCCGTGCGTGATTGGATGTATCCATTTCCTTGTTAGTGCCGTGCATACTGCCCTGACTGCGTTTCAACCCCCCCCCCCCCCCCCCTCAACTTCAAGTACTGAAAAGGAAGGGGTGGGGTTGAGGAGATGGATATTCATATATTATTTTGTCTGTTCTTCTGAAGTTAGAATCATGTAATCTTTGTCATCGGCTAAGGACATCATCATACCTTCATTTTCATCATCATAATATATCATCATCATCTTCATCATCATCATCATCATCATCATCATCATCATCATCATCATCATCATCATCATCATCATCATCATCATCATCATGTTGTAGAGCGTGGACAGATGCTATATAAACGAAAACTGTTCCAAATCCGAGGGCTACTAAGTAAATCGGTGCAAATTTTTACGGGAACAGGAATAAACTAGCTGTTATTGTCGAAGTACGCAGAGATTACACTTTACTTTTACCCCTAGGACGAACTTCAAGATTTAGCAAACGACATCGGCACCAGCGTTTGTGGTGTAGCGGTTAGGCGATTCGCCTTTACACACGCAGAAGATGCGAGTTCGATTGGGGGTTTGGTTGCTGCTGTTTTAAGAATATCTTCGTCTCTCGGGGAGGATGTTTTATTCCCCTCAGTGTGGATTGGTCTTGACAGGCAGGGTCGATGCAGTCTGCCTCTAAACTATAAACGTAGGGTTAACTGAGGCGAAAAAAATCTACTGTTACTTCAATGTTAATTGTTAACGATACACAATCAGTGCCTTACTATCAAAATTCTTGATGTTCCAACCTGCAAGTATGAGAACCGTTTTGCTGCGTGATTCCAAAAGATTTTTTCAAAATACATATTATTCGCCCTTAGCTTTATATTATATCATTGTACTTAAGATGCATCACTCCACAATGCAGTACAAAACACGCAATATTAATTAAACTGCCAAAGGTGGGTTTGCGGACCAGTTTGGCCATGACAGGAAGCGTCAAAGCAGCCTGCCTCCTAATGCCCTAAATCGTATCGATGAGGGTGTAAAGCGCTTATATATTGGAAATGAAAATAGATGTCGCCCTCCCACAGACGACCAGGAACGCCAAAAAGCTTAAGGAAGGGCTGTCTAACTAATCCTATCTGGATGATACAGCAAGCGCACGCTTTATAGAATCCTGGATCCTTCTGTCATTTCAGCTTTTCTTCCGTCTCTGTGAGTAGGATGACGTATTCATTAGCACGACGAAAATGGTAATACATGGCATAATAACACTCGAAGAGGTCACTGGAGATAAAATAAACCTAGACCGCGAGTGTTTAATCGGTACGGGGATAAGGAAAAGGTGAAGAGAAGAGAAGAGAAGAGTAGAGAGGGGCAGAGAGAAAGCCAGAAAGAAAAAGAGAGAGGGAGGGGGAGAGAGAGAGTGAGAGAGAGAGAGAGAGAGTGAAAAGGAG
>NW_004798175.1:51468-53968 GCF_000002075.1 Aplysia californica
AATAACGTGTTTAGGTTATCAGAAGAATAGATAGGATAAGAAAGAATACTCATGGTTTTGTTCTGTGGATCCAGTGTCCCGCAGTTACCTCCCTTGTTTCGTTTGGGCTGTACTGTTTTTGTCAGCTATCTTTCGACCGCCGCAACAATCCCAAATTAACGAAGTTTTGCTGTCACCTCTTTAAACAATATCTACTAAATAAACATAGATTTGTCATAATGCCAATTCATTGCCTTGTAAAACTATTTTGTTTTACAATGGTGCACATAAACACACAGATACGTTTATACATGAATGCAAGACTAAAACACATTATCACAATCACAGACAGTCCACAATTCATTACTGGTCGCCACTGTGCAGAGTCCTGTTTGTTTTTCCAACTTAAGTTATCGTGTATTGCTCAAGGACCCGTGACTACCCTCCCCACCGCCACCCCCACCCCGCCCCCTAAAATGTCTGTGTCACCGACACACACTTGAGACACACACTGGACTTGCGTTTATCCATGCAGTTTTGAACCAAAACTGTTGAGCGGACACTCATATTTCAAAGGTGAAAAGGGAAAGCAATAGCTGAATTCTATATTCTAATGTTATAACGACATAATGACATCGGAAACCTACAATTTTATATATATTTTTAGGCACAACATCTTTAAAAGCATGCGCCGTCATGCTCTTATTGAAAGTGACTCAAAGGCCTTCGCCGCCATAATCATTTAGATAACGACATTTCTACCATTCGCACAATAATAACTAAAACACGATGTCAAACTTCTATATTTATTATGTATGAGATTTACTGTTTTATAGTAGTACATTGTTTGTGGGTTTTGGGGTTGTTGTTTTTGTTGTTTGTTTGGGTTTTTTTTTTGGGGGGGGAGTTGCTTTGTTTTGTTTTGCTTCTAGTTTTTTGCTGCTGTCTGTTTCTCCTTTTTGCTGTTTTTTTTTTTTTAATTCCTAATTATTTCTTGTATTCTTTTCTTGAGAAACCACATTTATCATAACATGTCCCTTTGTTGTCTTGCCACACACGCACATTTTGCCACCACTTTGTCTCTTTGGCTGGCTGCAAATTTGCTGTTTTCTCTGCCTTTTCAAATTGCGTTCCATTTCTCTGTGAAAGTCTGGGTACATCGTCAAAACTGTATCTGAACTAACAGAAATTTCACATACTCGTAATTTGCGCGACGACGTAGATACTGAAGACAGTTTTTAAAATCATTTATAGTTACTGCTGCTGCTGTTGTTGTTGTTGTTGTTGTTGTTGTTGTTGTTGTTGTTGTTGTTGTTGTTGTTGTTGTTGTTGTTGTTGTTGTTGTTATTGTTATTGTTGTTGCTGTTTGTTTGTTTTTTTACCCGGAGGGGAGGGGGTGGTCACGGGAAATTATTTTAATTTACATTATTTTATAACAAGGAACACTTAAATTTATTTGATATTTATTTGATACCGAAAAAGAGACAGGTTAATTGTGCAAAGAAAATACAAAACAGAATTTAATATTTGTAAATTTACCCTACAACTTGCGGCCTAAGCTGACGTACTTTGGCATATTTCACTGGTCCTTTCCCCCTTCTTTCTCTTTTTTCGAAATGTCGTTTCTAGAAGAGTGGCGTGTATGTATACCGTTTAATCATTTCGTCGACATACTCAAACGACGCGAGGTCGATTTCTGTATCGGGAATATTTGTATCGAATATCTATGTTCTTGTACTAGAGCTCTGAATCTCTCTCAGCCCAGGTGGGTCCTGACAGATAAGGTTGAGCCCCGCCAAAGTGATCTAATTTAGGTCGATTGGGGTGTAGTTTACATTAACTTCTAGAAGTGAACAAGACTTAGCCGCCTGGGCTATTGCAGATGTCTTGTGAGTTCTGATCTGATCCCAGGTCGCTCCTTCTAAAACATTCGCTATTCACTGATACAGCTCTCTGCCTAAGAAGGGAAAACCACCGCCATCATTACCATCACAACATAATCAGTGAGAATTATATCAACAATAACAAAAACAGCTACAGCAACAGCAACAACGACAAAAACAGCAACAACAACAAAAACAACAACAGCAACAACAACAGCAACAACAACAGCAGCAACAATATTGTGCAGCTCGGAGCCCCAAGATTTGGAGCACTGGCTGCAGAGGTCCGGCGGGGGCATCTCTTCGGGGAGGATTCAGGGAGGTTGGAGTGACTCACCCGCTACCCAAGAGAGGCGGTGGCCCTGGCGAAGAGCACACACACACACACACACACACACACACACACACACACACACACACACACACACACATACACACACACACACACACACACACACGCACACACACGCACGCACGCTCACTCATACACACACATACACACACAGCAGCAGCAACAACAAAAACAACAACAAGAACACAATAACAACAAAGACAACGATGACCACGCGGCG
Source organism: Aplysia californica (assembly GCF_000002075.1). Lineage (NCBI taxonomy): Eukaryota > Metazoa > Mollusca > Gastropoda > Aplysiida > Aplysiidae > Aplysia > Aplysia californica. Next base: position 53,903 of record NW_004798175.1, read on the forward strand.
ACGAGGACAATAGCCATATTTAGAAGAATGAAACACAAAAATGGCATCGTGCAGAACACACCAACT
>NW_004798175.1:58968-66196 GCF_000002075.1 Aplysia californica
AGAGCCACTCTGGGACCGGCCTTAGAGTTAGAGTGTCATTAGCCTCCTGTTCTTCTATTTTATGAAGTAGAACCATCATACATTTTGTTCGACACGTAGGGGACATAAGGTATGAGACTTTGAAAAATTTCGAAAGTGATCGTATTGTGACTGAGATGGAACCCTGTATTCTGGGAGTGGCGAAGTCGTCTCCAGTGGCCTTGCGAGAACAAGGTATTCCAGAACACGTAGCTGTTTGAGGATTGTTCACAACCCTCCTCTCACTTGTCTATCCCCTAACATGCCCCCATAGACACAATTTAGATAATTCGGGAGGCAGGCTTCATCCCAGCCTTCAGAGCCAACCCGGGCCGAGAGAGATGCAACATCCCAGTAGAAAGATGGAAATACTCTATAAAAATTCTCTTCATTCGGGAATTCAACTCGGATCTCCTGCGTGCTACAGCGAAGCAGCTGACTTCAGTACCAAAGACACCAGTGATTAAAGTCTGTCTCGGAAAATGAATTCGGATTATTTTACTGGAAAAGGGTGGAAACAATGTCTTTTTGTACATATTGTAACTGTTTTACGCAGACAACGACGAAATTTAGAACATTTAGAGGCGGGCTGCTACAACCCTGCTTTCACGGTTAAGATAAGATAAGATAAGATAAGATACATCTTTATTGTCCAGATCCTGGCACATTGGTTTGGTGTTCCTCCACGAGTACAGACACACACACACACGCGCACATACACACACACACACACACACACACACACACACACACACACACACAAACACACACACACACGTACACACCTGCACACACATGCACACACAAGTAGGCTTGCAATCACATGCATAATATAAATGAGCAGCAATATAAACAATAATAGTCGTAAGCTAGATACACAGTCAATGTTATTTTGATGCATGCTCTAAGGTCGTAAGTACACTAAACAAGATGGTTAAGATGGAAGCATTTTGATAGATGATGGTAAAAATGACCTTCTGTATCTTTCTTTGTTACAGATCAGAAGCATGGGTTTTTTATTTCTGGCTGATGTTTTTATTTGAGGGAATAAGAGATGTTTGTTGTCTAAAAAGATGGAATTAATTTTCTTAGTGCGAGCTGTTATGTACAATTCATCCAAGTAGGGGAATGAAGATGTTGAAATTTTACATGCTTTCCGTATTAGTCGATTTAATTTTTCTTTATCTTGTTATCTTGTGTTCCCGGCCCATGCTGTTATACAAAAATTGATCATACTTTCTATGGTTGAATGGTAGAACATGGACATTACTGTATTATCAATTTTAAAATGCAGGAGAGAAGTGTGGACACGCCAGTTGAGTTTCTTGTCTATTGTAACATCCAAATACTTATAGTCTGACACTTGCTCAATGTTTTCACGTTTCATTTTGAGTGGCTGCAGGGGCAGTTTCTTTATTCTAAAATCAACGACAAGTTCTTTTGTTTTTTTCACATTTAAAAGCAGCTTATGATTTTCACACCATTCAGAAAAATTAAGTACAACATTCCGGTAAGCGGTTTCGTTATGGTCAGCCTGAATTAGCCCAATTATAGTTGGATCATCTGCAAATCTTATCAACTTGATGTTAATGTTGTTTATTTGGCAATCGTTCGTGTATAGTGTGAATAAAACTGGTGACAAAACACATCCTTGAGGGGCCCCTGTATTTGTTGTGATGTATGTCGATGAAGAATGTTTTAATTTTACATACTGGGTTCGGTTGGTAAGAAAATTGCCTATCCATGATATTAAATTGACGTTAACACCTATGTTTTCTAATTTCTTTAAAAGGATAGCTGGCTGGATAGTATTAAAGGCTGACGAAAAATCAACAAACAGGATCCTACAGTATGTTTTAGGCTTGTCTAAATGTCTATATATGTTGTCAAGAAATAGTAAAATGGCGTCTTCCACACTTCTCCCGTGACGATATGCAAATTGTAGAGGGTCCTGGGTGGGTTCTATGTACGTTCGTAGTATTTTTAGCACAATTTTTTCTAGACATTTTATAACTACCGATGATAAGGCTATTGGCCTCAGGTCATTCATTTCAGTAATTTTTTCTTTCTTTGGAAGGGGGACAATTTCAGAACATTTCCAAATAGTGGGATTAGCATGTGTCAACCCAGGCTGAGTGGGAATATCATATCCCATCAGTCAGAGGCACTCAAATTTGCGTTTTATTCCCCGTTATGGAATCAAGCTAGTGCCATCTACACAACATTGAAAAGTTTTAATTACTATTCAACAGACACCAAAAGTAACCTTTATGAGACAAAACGCAAAATACAAACTGCCGGCTACCAGTTCAGATGTACTAAGCCCACCATTTTAAAAATCTTTGGTATAGGTTGCATAATATGCTCAAGAAATGTTTTGTCAAAATTCAAATTCTAAATGTTGAAAAAATTAAGAAAATGTAGATCTATATAATATTTAGTAGATAAAACTGTTTTAACAAATGATTTTGTTTTTCTTTCCGGAGTAATTGTTCTCGATGGGCTTAGAACATTTGAAGCACTTGCCGACGAGAGATATGATTTATTCCCAAACTCTGACTGACTTGCTGAGCTGTAAGTATCCGTTGGGAACAGGTGAATGCTGTCCACTGTGGTTGCTGTTGTTGTTACCGCTGTTGTGGTGGGAGCGGGTCGAGGTCCTGGGTGGAAGGTCATCGTCTGACGAAACCTGGAGGACAAGATTTCAGCTATGGTATGCCATAGTATAACATAGTAATATGTTTCAGTCTTGCAATTATAATTTGTACTTAACTTTTCTCTCTTAAAGTTACTAGCTCCTACATTGATCAACAACTTCTCTCCATCTTTGGAAATTAAAAGCCATCAGCTGTTCGTGTTGGACGAATTAATTATTATCATTATCATTATCGTTTTCATTATTTATTTATTTAATTAATTATTATCTTTTTATCTATTCATTTATTTATTTATTATTATTATCATTTTATTCATTATTAACATTGTTATTACTATCGTTATTATTAATATTATTATTACTAGATCTACATGTATTTTCAAGATGGTTATTATTTTCACTGACAACAACAAGATTTGGTAAAGTAGCATTTGTACAGCACATATTCCAGCCCAATAGCAAACTATATGAGCTTTGCAATCTATGACGGGAGGTGGGTGGGAGTGGCCCAAAAGGAAGCCAAGAAAAACCCCCAGAAACCCCCAGAAACACACACACACACACACACACACACACACACACACACACACACACACACACACACACACACACACACACACACACATACAGAAACAGCCAGATATGCAGACTCACAAAGAGGCAGATAGATAAAGAAACAAAGATATTCACATCATCATCAAGTATTTGTTTTTATGTAGGTGTTTTATACCCCGTGTCGAAACAATTGAGATTGTTTAGGTGGCGGGTTTCGACGCTGCTTGTCAGGATAAATCCGGGTTGAGAATTATGCAACGTCCCAGCAGAAGGTCAAGAATCTCGTTATAATATGGGAATCGAACTCGGTTCTTCTGCATACATGCGATGGCCAAGCGTCTCACCACAACACTACAAGCGCTGGTGTCTCTAATGTGCCCCGCTGGACGTTAACGTCTCCAAAAAAACCCCCGACAAAGCAAGTTATACATGACTTTGTATTACATTGTTCTGTTTTCCGAAACTTCACCTTGTTGACGACAAACAGAGCCGTTATGATGCCCATGAGGACGAAGACCAGGACAGACCCAGCCGCACGGTTCACCAGCAAGGTCAAGGCTATGAAGCTCAAAGCCACCAGCAGGAGCATCGGAGGTCTCAAGGGACGCAACTTGGCCACAACAATGACGACTCCAACAACCACACAGGCAATGATCGCCAACGGTTTTCTGGGGATGATAGTATCATGCTCTTACGTTTGATTTAACATGAGAGAGAGAAAGAGAAAGAGAGAGAGAGAGAGAGAGAGAGAGAGAGAGAGAGAGAGAGAGAGAGAGAGAGATAGCGATAGCGAGCGATAGCGAGCGATAGCGAGCGAGAGCGAACGAGAGCGAGAAAGAGAGACTCTGCATATTTCGATCTTGTTCTCTAACAGTGCGCTTTTTTTTTAAAGCAAATCTCTGAACACAAAAAAAGCTCTAAACTTAATTGGATTCGAACCAGATGAATTTCCTCGTGGTTCAACTTATTCATTTTATCTACTAAATTAATTATCTCTAAGCACACGTCGATATTTTGTCTCGTGATCAAGTTCCGTGTGATGAGGGGGGGAAGCAAGAGGACAACTCACCCTAAAATGGCAGTGATAAGAGTAGAAATGACGAGCACAGCAACGCGCTCCCCGTGCACCTCATATCCTCCGAGACAGATGAGTGACGTCATACCGGCTACTATGACACACAAAGTGCTTGTTACGTCATACAGCATACAGCCACTGATGACGGTGTGCAGCATCAGCAACAGCACAGGTTCAGGGTCCACCTGTTGAATAGTAAGGCCAATGAGCGGGTTACTTACAGAAACGGTAGAGGTAAAGCTGGATCACTCATTTCAAACTGGGTGGGGTGCTAACATTTACTTTTACCCGAGATAATGTTTAGGTGAAATGGTAAAAGTGAGTATGGGGTTGGCAGGCATCTTGAGGTGGTTGCTCCTTCTGTCTTATCAAATATTATCTGTCGATCTCTTCCTCTTCTTTGCATGTTACTTTTTAAAAGTAAAACAGACCTCTAATCTTCGGGACCTATATTATTACCTATTTTTGTTTCAAGTGCCGTAAAACTCTTACTAAAACCAACATTCTGACAGCAAAGACGTCAGTGAAGAAGAGTTAACAAATTATTGTTAATTATCCCTGCCTTTCCCTTTCGCCAAACCTGTATCTGTGGTGTGATGGTTAGACTTTTCGGCGTCATACGTAGAAGACATAAGTTTCAATCCTGTAAAGGAGGGGGGGGGGGTGGAGGGCGGTGGGCTCTCGTGGCCTAAAGGTTAAGGTGTTCGCCTCTCATTCAAATGTCCCGGGTTCGAATCCTGGTAGCGACCGAAACATTTTCTTCTAGAAAAATTGTCTCCTTTCACCTTCTTTCCTTCTCTCTTGAACTATTCTGTCGTCTGCTTTCGTCTCCACTTTATTCTCCCACCCCCTCACCTCCTTTGCCCCCTCCACTGGGCTCTTGGCTCTTTCTGCAGCCTTTCTGCTGCTACTCTTTGGCTCCTTCTTACTGCTGTCTTTCAGCCACACCACTGATCTTCTGGTTGGAAAGATCTACACCTAGCCTTCTCGGACAAGGGCGTAAAATCTCTGAGGGCCCGTGGGCAAGTTGCGCAGGTTAAAGATCCCTTGGTGGTCTAAAATCGATAAGAGCAGGCTTCGGTCGCCACTCGTGTAAAATTCTAAATTTCCTACCAACTGAAAATGTTTAATGTATCCACGCGCTCATATGACCTAGTGCAGTTGCGAGCGCCGTAAAACACTTACAAAAACACCAAAAAACAATTACAAATCACCTAAGGAATAGCTTCTTCTATCCAGTATCTCTCAATATTTCTGCAGTGATGATACTCAGTATCCCAGTTGGACTCTGTTGGTCCTGATAGAAGTACGTAAAGGCACCCTGTCCCAAGTAGAATCTGAAGCAGTCTTAAAAATCTGGGCAATATTGCTCACTAGAAGGCGATTTGAGTAGTTTTGGTAGGCCATAGGAATCACCCGGGAAGTGACAGGTTTTATTCAAAGTTTTGTTTGGAAATATGTCATTAGAGGCTGTTCAAATATAACCTTACACCTTTTTTGGACTTTTTGCCCCCCCCCCCCCTTTCTTACACTTTTCTTACATTGGCCCCCCCCCCCCCCCCCCCCCCCCCCCCACCCACTCCCGTAATATCACATTGTTCGATTATAATGATAAAAATAATATGACACATTTTATATCGCGCAAATCCGTGAAACAATCATTGTTCTATGCGCTTTACGTAATATTCATGAAAAACATGCATACTACTCACATACATGCCCATAATAATATATGCACTAAAAAATAATAGGTGTCACGACATGACGGTGGAATCAGGCGCTCGTCAGTTTTGAGGCATACGGAGTTATTGATATCATCTTAAAGCCTGTCCATTTGCCTCCCTTTTGATGAAAACAATATTCATCTATGCTGAATAGAAGTTGAAATATTTGCAATTGAAAGAGGCGTGAGTCACCTGGTTTCAGAGGTAAATGTAGTGAGAAAACGGCCGCGAAAGTTTGATAACTTCAATAGCTTGAGAGCCTTTAAAACTGAAAAAATTGCATATTTTGTGCATTTAATTAACATTTTTCAGTAAAATTCACATAGAAATGTGTTATTATATGGACGTAAAAGGTGTTTAGCGGGAAAACAAAAATTCAATAAAAGTTCCAAAACCTGCGGGAAAATGCCAGTTTTTTCACTTTCATTATTTTGACGAGCGCCTGATTTCACCACGCTGCCTCACGATTATTAGAGTAAATCATTCAAGCAAAATGTTGCTTACACTCTTACTAATAAGGAAAAAATTGAAACTCATGTCAATGACAAAAGAGCCTTAATTACAAATAAAACAAGTTACAGTGGAATTCTGATAAAGTCAACACCCCGGACATTAAAAAAAATGTTAACTTTGAGTAAAGTTTACTTTATCCATTACTGGCCATTGAAAATTGAAGATGACAGCTATAAAATTACAAAGTACCTGGTAATCCAGATGCAATCTAAATTTCGGGGAGTATAATTTTGAAGTTGTCACCAAAGGGTAATGAAAGCACAAAGTAATTGGGGGTGTGCATACCACTAGCTCAGGCGAAATATCTCTTCTTAAATGAATTCATCTAGGGATTTAGCCCCAAATTGTTGACTTTACGCAAGCTTAACACTCAAGCGGTTGACTGTATCAGAAACACAATTAGATCTACTTAAAATTACTAAGACAAAGAAGGTAAAAAACGGGACCACAGTGAGGTGTTGACTGTAAGCAAGAGTTGACTATTAAGCAAGTTGACTATCAGGATTCCACTGTATCTGTTATTACTGATCATTATGCTGAAAACGAAAAGTGAAATAGTTATCATCAACAAAGGCAGTGTTCATCAGTATGTCAAAAATATTTTTTTCACCTCACAAAAGTGTAATATTACATTAGTTCAAGACCCCCCCCCTTTCTTACACTTTTCTTACTGGAGCCAAAGACCCC
>NW_004798175.1:67233-74998 GCF_000002075.1 Aplysia californica
GCCCTTGTCCAAGAAGGCTAGGTGTAGATTTTTCCTACCAGAAGATCAGTGGTGTGGTTGAAAGACAGCAGTAAGAAGAACCCAATGAGTAGCAGTAGAAAGGCTGTAGAAAGAATCAGGAGCCCAGGGGAGAGGGGCAAAGGAGATGTGGGGGCAGAACGACGAGACGAAAGCAGACGACATAACATTGCTAGAGAGCAGGAAAGGAGGGGAAAGGAGACAAATTTGGAGAAGACAATTTTTCGGTCACTACCCGGATTCGAACCCGGGACCTTTGAATGAAAGGCCAACACCTTAACCTCTAGGTCACGAGAGCCCCCGTTTTGGCACGGTTAAATGGAGAAATATTATTATCACCATAAATCACACTGAGTAATAGTAGAATTTTTTTTTCTCCTTTCGCCCTGTAAAGTTCTAAAGATAAGTTAGTGAGAAATTATCATTTTGTAGCCAAGGTACGAATTGAGCTCAGCAGTCCTCTGTCATTATTATGTGACAATGATGGGGTTGATAACGTCGTACTGAGCACGATTAGGCGGATGAAAACCTCGGCACAGAGCAGTCTCTTTTGATGCGTGTTAACTTTAAAGAGAATAATGAATAATGGTCCCAGTTTCGTCTGTGTTTAGTGCTAAAAAAAAAAAGATGAATGAAACCTGCTCTTGACAAGTTAAAAGTATTAATATGTTACCTAACCGCAATTCTCTATTGCAGAAAAAAGAAACCTCGCTGATCTAAAAGTACTTAAAAGACACTTAGAGTATATTATTCTAGCCAAGGAAAGTCACCTTTATGTACCTGTTACTTGTGATTAATGAGTATTTGACTGATAATAGATGTTACTTAATAGGATATCTGCGTATCGATGAGCGACCTTGTCAACTCTTTAAGTTCGTACATTCTTGTCCCCCAACAATGTTTGAAGACACCCTGTTCTGGAGCACTTTCAAATAGGACCATAACTTTGTTATCCAAGTATATATTTCAAATCTGTTTTCTTTACCTAAGATTATTTAAAAATCAGGCAGCAGCATGTTATATTGCTTAATATACAAATTCGTGTTTTGATGTGTGTGTGTGTGTGTGTGTGTGTGTGTGTGTGTGTGTGCGTGTGTGTGTGTGTTGTGGTTCAAAATATACAGCCCCAATGCCTTTGGTCTGTTGTTGATCATAAATTATGATATGTGTCTGCTGCTACGTTTTTAAAGAGTTAAGTTCACCGAGTTCATCATGTGGTGTTAATTAACAAGGCAGGACATTCAGTACAGCATGCCCTCAATAGTAACTGCTATTAAGCGACTCATCAGCACTAGATCTACATGGGAAAAGAGGCTTGCAGTAGACCAGGCGAGGTGGCAAGCTGTTCCAGCACGCTATTGTTCCTGATGACGATCCCACTACCCTTGTTAAAGGCGTAGTGGAACCTCAAATAACCTTTTAAAGGGTTTTTTAAGAAATGGAAAGGGGGACAAAGTTTTGACATTTTTTTCTCCAAATTCAGCGAGCCAGTTCAGCTCGTGTTCGATTTCCCTCGGTTGTTTACTGTCCCAACAAAAGTATACGAATTCCCAGCAAATCCATCTCATCTATAATCAATATCTACGTTTATTGCATGGAGCATTTATTAATTTATTTTTTTTACTGCAATCAGGTTAAATAGGGGTCGGGGATATTAGTTATAGGGAAGGAAAATACTGGTGCTAAAAGACTGGATGAATAAAGTTGTGTCCCGACGCGGTAGAATCAGGCGCTCGCCAGTTTCTTGGGCATGTGGAGTTATAGGTATTATCTTAATTAAAGCGTGTTCATCTGTCTTGCTTTAGATGAAAAAACCCACCCGTCTATCCTAAATAGAAGACGAGGTACATGTATTTGCGATTGAAAGAAGTGGGGGTTGCCTGGTTTCAGAGGTAAAATGATTATAAGCGAGAAAATGGCCGCAAAATGTTGTGACTTCCAAAACTAATTGAGTCCTTGGAAACTGCAAATAAATATTTGTGTATCTTTAACCGATGTTTTTAAGTAGAATTCACATCCAAATGTGCTTTTACATGGACATAGAAGGAGTTGCGAAAAAAGAAAACATTCTATATAAATTGCACAGAGTGTGTTTCGGGGGCTTTGCTAGAGCACAATACCCTATCCACCAGATTTAGTTCCTTGAGGCTTTTTCTGCTTTAAAAAAAGCTGCATGGAAAAAATGCTTCGTGTTCAGAGATTTGAGGATGCAGATGATATTAAAGGCGATCACGAAAGGAGTAAGGCCTTTGGACAAAGGAACTTTGATTTTATTTTTTCGAACACTGGTAGCATTTTAAGGAGAAATGTGTTTACCTTAGATGACCATATTGAATATGTGACGTAATACATTTGTATTATGGAAAGCAAAAACATTTTTGGGTAAGAGTTTTACGGCGCTCGCAACTGCATAAGGTCATATGAGCGAGCGGGACACATTAAAAAACAATTTTGATTACTAATCTATATCTGTGAACGATATAAGGCAGGGAACGTTATTGTGTAGACAAATTATACTACGGATTTAAAAACCTTGGAATAAATTTTCTTCGGTAAGAATGACAATGCTGTTTTATAAATATGAAGAAATCCTATAGTCTGTATTGATCCAGCTGTCAGCGTACTAAATTTCATTAAACAGTTCGGCATGGCGCAGCTGGTAAGGAACTTTACAACGCGAGGACACTTGGAGTAGGTACAGGTAAAGTTGGGTTTCTGAAATCGTTTTCCTGGGATTGTTTTCTAGGTCTACAACGCCAATCTAAATTACTGAAAATCCTGTTGGCAAGCTCTGGTGTTGACGGTGTTTCAAACATGAAATAGTTCTAAAATAAGTTTTCAACAACAGACAACACACCACAGATAAAATAGATTAAAAATGTGCTTTCTACAGCAAGAAGGCAAGAATGACTTTGATATTTTGTAGATATGAAAAAATGATATTGCCTAAGGTGTATGTATAACAAATGTAGCGCAAGGTAGATATGAAGAAAAACTTTACCTCAAGGTCCGGACGGGGAAGCAAGAGCTATCTGTTTTAAAAAGTGTTCATCTGAATCTGTTGTGCGCTGATCGGTTTCGGTTTGGTAAAAATTTTGCAGCACTTGCAGCAGCTTTAAGTCTGTTCCATGCCAGACTCCAACATAAGCCACTTTTTAAAGGAGGGGGGGGGGGGGGGGCTACACCCCCAAAGTCCTGATTCGGCTAAAAATTATGGAATTTGAGTTGTAGGCATTTATAGCTTCCTCTGCCTCTCCTACAACTATTTCATAAAAACCCATAAAAGCCTTTTTTCTCCCCATACCGAGCATGTTTGTCACCACTATTTCCTCATAAAGTCAATATTTTATTTTTCTTTGTCGGCCGTTTTCTCAAAACGCTATAGATTTGCCTCTATACTTTTTTGAATAAATCCACAATTTTTCGTTCAATCTTCATGAAATTTTTACAGAATGAAAAGAAGATGTAATGCAAAACACAATTTCTCTGTTGAATATTTGATATATTTAATAGATTTATATTGGTGATGTCCAGAGTGCGGATTTTTTCGGATTTTTCTTAAACATGAATACTACCTCAGGAAAAAATAGATTAAAAATTGACTAATTCATTAAGGAAAAAAACAAAGACAAATTTTCAGATATAATGTTTGCTAACATGCTTGCAAAAAATAAATCAATGTCCATGAAAAATAAGTTTGGTATTATAAAACGTAAGACATGTCAACAAAATCCAATATGGCCACCGTATCCATGGAAACGAAACTTTTTTTTCTCAAATTTTATTGAAGATATTCAAACTCCTTATTATGCTCATTATATGTGCTAAATTTGGCAATATTTGGTTCTCTAATAAGCGAGATAGCCTTCACGTGTAACCCCCCCCCCCCCCCCTTAAAATGACGTTTGGTGGAGTCTTACACTAAGAAGTCGACAACTGTATGTTTTATGAGTGCGCTGTGTGCTGGTCGTGAATAAAACTTATAACACAATAAAAGGTTCACGAGTATCAGCATGTCAACGACAAACAAATTTGTTACAAAAACCTATCGGAATGATATATTTTATCCCATTTCCTTTGACCGAGTAATGAAATAAAAATGAAAAGAATAAATCTATTTGTCAATAATGATGATAATAAGTAGACATCGCCAGTGTATGTGGAGAAGCGGATAGGCGCTACGAGTCGCACGAGTTCGATTCCCGTTTGGGGAGAATTTTTGGGGAATATCTGTTTTTCTGCAGGGATGTTGTATTCCTTTCAACCCGAGTTGGTCGTGACGGGCATGATCAACACCTGCCTCCTGCATGATCGAAATTGTGTCGACAAGGGCATAAAACTGAGACATTAAAGATCAAAATGGGTAGACATCTGCCTTGAAATTGATTATTCGCCAGTTAAAGATATATATATATTGACTCCCTCCTGTATTGTCAATGATGGCGGATAAACTCATTAAGGAAACCTGTGGTGGTAATTCAATAACGCTTGAATACACACCACTTTGGGGCACTTTGAAAAAGAAGCATAGCTTTTTTATTCAAACAGATCGTTCAATTCTGTTTTCTTTTATATTATTAAGCTTTAAAAGGCAAGCAAACTATGGACAATGCAATTTCGTGTTTCTGGTTTATGAAAGAGTATTTGAAATGTACTGCAACTTTTTCACTGGTCTGCTGATCAGGCATAAAGTATAAATGTTTGCTGCATCTTTTAAAAGAGTTAATGATTATTGTAGGCAATACTCACCGAGCACTGAGACTTTTGTGTGGTCTGAGTAGTGGGCTGTTTTAAACAATTTAAAAGTCAACTAGTTTGTTTTGGGTTGTTGTTTTTTCAAACCTGGCAGACACAGTATGGCAATTTTAATTATCCTTTGCTAAGCCCTTTGCCGTCCTGGCTGGGATTGTATTCAGTTATCTGGTACGGATTTTTTGTTTTGTTATGTTTTTGTTTTTGTTTCCGGTTTTGTTTTTTTTAAAAGATGATATGGCAATGAAATTGAACTTTCTTTACTATGTTCTTTGTACTGACAACTACCGTTTGTCTGTCATAGGACATGTCATTACTCGCCCTTACAAACTAGAAAATACTTGGCCGAAAATCCCATTGTTCTTCATGTGCCAGATCTGAACCAGACGACGGCGATCAAGAATGTACTCATTTTGCTTCTCGATTCTCAAAAAAATCCCAATCATTTTCCTAACCCATCTGTTCAAGCTCTCTCTACGTAACTTAAATTGTTCTTTGTCTACCTCTGCTCCAGTTACCTTCACATTATCATGGATACAAAGGAACAAAAATGGGAGAAAAATATTTACTCTGTAGATCCGGACCAGGAAGGCTGTGAAGGTGAGCAAGAGTGAGATTGCCACAACCGAGTTGACCATCAGAGAGGCGGCCACAGACTGCAGACACAGGATGACCAGCAGAAACTTCCGTAGGCCTGGAGCGTACGGCCGGATGTTGTCCACCACCCCCATGACTCGGGAAGTGGCTGCCGGCAGTGGGAAAGGTGGGGTAGGGGAAGGGTAAGGGGGCTGAAAGAAGCTCTCACAATGCGCTTGAGTTTATGAGAAGCTTACAAGATGTACTGGGAATACGTCTAGATTTCGGGTGTGGAAGGAGTAGAGGGGGGGGGGGGGGGGTGAAGGGCTCTCCACAAAATGTTTGATAAGATGAGAGGCTGGCGTGAAATACTGGAAATACGTTGAGATGGAGGTAAAATGCGTGCAGACACAGATAATTGATCGGATGTTTGGAAGGCAACACTGGTAGGTCTTTCTCCACTGTTATCCCTATATTATGTATATTATTTTCTGTCTTTTAACCCTGCCAATCAGAAACACTTTTTTAAAAGTGCGTGGTTTTGTTGGAAATGTTTTTTTCTGTTCCTACAGAGGCGATAAAGGTCACCGAGGACACGAGACGCTAGGCCGAGGATACTCTCCGCCTAATCAATAACTTATAGTTCTCTGTTCAATCAGAAATCCGACGATGGTGCAATTACTCACGGTTCGTGTTATGTTATGTCCGATACTGAACCACGAACGATTTACAAGAAAATAGAACTATCGTAAGAAAACTGAAAAATAAAAATGATGAACAGCTGCCACTAATAAAACCTTCTTGAATGCTAAATTCGAAAACTAAATTGATTCAAGAAGGAATTGGATGACGCTCAATTCCTGATGTCAATGTAGAATGGATGGGAATAAGTTGGCGAACAGATGAAGTCAGCGATGCCCCCCCTGAGAGGATGAAGTCTATCCTTAGAGCACGCTGCTGTTTCACAAACGTAGGAATCCTCACAGCTGAAGATTACCACAATATGCACAGAGAAGACAATAATACACTTGGTAATATTATCCTGAGAATTGCTGTATATTTATGAGTCACTTTCCGTGATAAGGATTGATTTCTTTCGCTTCATGGTTTCCTTCGTGGAAGGTTTTACTCCTCACTCTACTAGGACGAGAAACGAAATGAATGCACGTGCGCACACCAGTAGGCAGATTTACTCACTCCAACGAAGCGGCAGATGTGACTTAGCTAGCGAGGTGGTGAGGAAACATGAGGCTGTCATTGTGTGTAGCGGATTTTCCAATACTCTCTGCATTGGAAGGGGGGAAGGGGGTTTAAACAAGAGGCACTACACGCTTCAAAAAGAAATACGAGAAAACAAGCTAGAAGGGACGATGGCAGTAGAAAGGCAAAGACTACTATAGTCATGGGCAGCATGATTATAGGAACAGTGCACCAGAGCAGTTGGCAACCGTTGAGATTAGTGGGTCATTGCATGTCAGTGTCAGCCTCAGGGGTCTGAGATGACACCTCCAAACAACCCACCGGCTTATAATCTACTTTGTGTAAGACTAACAACTGCTGAAAAACAGCGTTGCATTGTGTGTTTAAACCTGTTTCATCACTGAAAAGTTAGCTAAGGGGCCTGGTCTCCAAGCTTCATGTTCTTCTGTGATGGGCTCAGCCAGTTACATAAACTCACGTTAGAGAAATCACCATTAGCTCTTCGGACTAGGGTCATCCGCATCGTAATCGAGTACAACAAAAACTGAGCCAACTACGCATTCTCGTCTTGGTAATTTAGAGCTAGTGACTCATGGCCCGCGGGCCAATTGAGGCCCCCAGGACGACATTTTGCGGCCCCTACTTGACATCAAAGTTGAGAGTTACGTGCTGTGCGGTTCTCCCGTTGTTCTCACACACACCTGCCAAGGTGTTACCCTGTATTTTTTATTGTGCTTTCTTTTTCTTTTTAAATCTGTTGTAGGCAATCATAGAACCGTTCGTGTTCTGAACGGCCATTAATTTTTAAAGAGTAGGATTATTGGATCGGTTGTACGTTTTTCTTTAATACTTGGAACCTTTTTTCGAGAGATACTTGATGCGCCTATGCTCACCGTGGCTTTACCTCCTGCGGTCCCAGAGTATTTGAGTTTGAGATCCTAAAAGACAGTAGAAAGGAACGTAAGGTTGTTTGTGTAATAGACGAGTTGTCAGCTAAACAAAGAGAGTTTAAGTTGGGGTTTGGATACCATGTGTTTCTCTCTCTATCTCTGCCTGGCTGTTCCTCTTACAGTCCTCTGTTTGTTCGTATGTTTGTGTGTCTGTGTTTGTCTGTTTGTCGGTCTCTCTGTCTCTGTCTGTCTGTCTGTCTGTCTGTCTGTCTGTCTGTCTGTCTGTTATTCTGTCTGGCTCTCTCTCCTCTCTCTCTCTCTCTCTCTCT
>NW_004798175.1:77493-79993 GCF_000002075.1 Aplysia californica
AAAGTAGTAGTAGTAGTAGTAGTAGTAGTAGTAGTAGTAGTAGTAGTAGTAGTAGTAGTAGTAGTAGTAGTAATAATAATAATAATAATAATGAATAGCATTTGTACAGCGCACATCCTCGCTCGACAGCAAGCTCTATGCCGTTTACACTAGGCCTATATTATTACCCCAGCACACCATGGAACATTCTCAGCTTCCCGGGAAGTATACAGAGCAAGCAGCTTTTTAAGAGCTAAAACACTAAACAAACTGACAAGATCTTTCACTTTCTGAAGCTAGGTACCCATTCCCGCCTGGGTGAAGTGAGGAAAATTCGTGTAAAAGTGCATTTCCCTTGGACACAACGTCGGGCCCCTGACGGGATTCGAACCAACGACCTTATGGTTGCGAGTCTGAGGGCCTAACCAGTCGGCCACCGCATTGTCTTTTCATACATTTTGATTATATGTTAGGCAAACAGTCATGTATTGAGTTGTTATTTTTTTTCCTCTTCTCTCTCTCCTACGTACCACCTCCCCGGTTCAAAAACCTTACATACTATGACCACCTTTATTTTACTTTTACGATTCAGTAACTGTACATGTAAACGAGTCTTGACCTTTATGAATAACATTTTGGTTATAACTACGAGATAACGTTATTAACCGTTTAAACAGATCCTGTTTTGTCGGTGCACGGGTGCACACAAATTCTGAGAAAAGCAAATACTGACAAAACGATTAACATGTATCAAACTGTTTTTAAAACAACGCACCCTCTGCTCAAAAGGTCACACTGTCTTCTGTTTGGTAAAAGTTCGGCTCTTTGCCAAAGCACACAGAAGACGTGAATTCGATTCCAAGGCGGGGGAAATTGTATTAATTTATTAATCGCATTTTTACAATCCGTTATCATAATTAAGTTGCTATATATCCAGAGTCATAATTTTCAATGTGATACTTTATATTACTTTCGTTACTTTTACTTTTCATAATTTATAATTATACCATAAAATACTATCCGTCAGATTTTTGGGATGCTGTTAGATGCTCCACTCCTGACAAGATGAGTCGAAGCAGTCCGCCTGCTAAATGATCTTGCTTGTGTCGGTGTAACCGTAACAGTTCATTTATTATCACAATTGCCACCAAGTGTTCGTAACGATTGACCAAAAGCTTCCACTTCGATGACTCTTCCTAACAGAGTCAAATTTTTGGAAATAAATATTTTTTCTCGATCCTGCCTCCACTGGACCAGGTACGGCGCAATTTCAATGCAATTTTTATGAGTAAATGGATGTCCTTCGATTGTGTTCACAGGGTAATCAATAAAGGTATCTTTTCTTATTTTATTTTCTTCTACTCTAATCCATGAACGAGTACCCAGTTTGTGTACTGCCTGCATAGCAAAGCACGGTAAACAACTCGCGAATCTGGGACATCGATTTTGTCACGTATCCAATCTTTAAAGGACAATGCTATCCCGGTAAAACGAAAGAAAGTCCAGGCCAAACGCATCGACAACGTTTGTGTATCTCTCTTGTCAGAATGTCAAGCACATGACAAACATTTAGTCCTGCCCCGAATTTGACATTCTAACATAAAACGTTATTTGGCTTCTATCTATCTATCTATCTATCTATCTATCTATCTATCTATCTATCTATCTATCTATCTATCTATCTATCTATCTATCTATCTATCTATCATTCATCCACTATTAATCCTCCAAAATATAAAACTATCTTTCTATTTGTCCATCCACCCACCAAACTATCTATCTATCCATCTGACCAACCATGCATCTTTTCATTCATCCATCCATTCATCTATCAATCCACCCTTCCACTCATCCACCAAGCTTTATCTCTATCTATCTAGTTTCTATCTTATAAAATACCAATACAGAATATTATTTCGCCATTCAAAGATGAAAAAAAAATGTACTTTAGAAAAATACCCAACCTAGCAGCATCAATAACAGCAGCAGCAATGAGCACTTTATGCTTTAGGTGCGTAACAGATGCTGTGAATTATGGTTTGCTATTGTAAGCCCTCGCACAGTATGGTACAGTGTAGAACAGGTATGGTATAGTATGATATTATGGTATAGCATTTTATGGTATAATTATAAAGTATGAAAAGTAAAAGTAACGAAAGTAATAATAATGATATACCACATTGATAATTATGACTTTGGATCGATAACAACATAATTATGATAACGGATTGTAAAATGCGATATGGATTTTATGGTATAGTATTGCATGGCATCAGCCCACGGTTTTCGGTTGACGCCCTTTCGGCAGCCACGTAAGTTAGGCTGTTTTAAATCAGTGTTTAAACGTCAGTCCAAACCATTTGGAAAGCAACGAAATCCACCGAAAGGCCAAGTTCAAAATGTTTCATCAATGATTCAGACTAGACCCGCCTTTATCGGAGCTCAGCTGGATAGCAACTCATTTAAAGCTTGGCCCCTGCATGGTTCTTCCTCACACACCTCTCTTTGTCCACAATACGAT
>NW_004798175.1:82493-88460 GCF_000002075.1 Aplysia californica
CGATCGCCCACGCTAGTCGGCAAGGCACCGGATGATGATGAAAATAGACGCAATCACTTTTGGGTCTCGCGCTCTCGAAAGCCCATGGTTTAACTTAGTTTAAGTATTTTACTTCTTTGTCTTCTTTGATATTTTGGGAAAGCCCGGAGCGCAATACTCCGCACTTCTCATTCACTTCGATGAACGTGCGAGTGTATCACTCTGTCGAAGTGCCAATGGTGTTGAGGGCGCATGTTATCAGTTGTGATCAGAGAGATCAAGAACTGAAACCGCGCGCCTTTGGGCGACTGAGGTAGGTGTGGATTCATCATGTGTTTGCACAATGTAGTCTCGCTAAGGAAATAGCAGGAATGCAAGATGCTTTTGGAAAACAATGAATGTAAGCCAAATAAAATAGTATGCACTATCCCATCACTACAAAGTTTGTATCAATCATAGTGACAATGGTATTACGGCAGATAAGGGGCGTGCCGACCTCGATTCATATCACGCTGGATTATGGTGCGGAAGACCCTGGTTCCAAATCCCAATTTGCCGTTCTTGAATTTGGATTGTTTGGGGATTTTCAAGGTTCCCACCAACTTAGTTTGTGTCTCTCTGATATGAACTATAATGAACTTTCGATTCGGAGATGCCTCCTCTTGAATGTCATTATAGTGCACAAAGAGACTTGAAATCCTCACTATTCCATCGCATACCATATGCTAATGCAGGGAAGGAACGAAAGGACAGACGAGTGAAACGAGACAGTACAAAATCAGTAAGCGTACAGGGACACCTTTTTCCTGATTCCCGGGCCCTAGCTTCTGGCGTGGAAAGTGGAACAGCTGATCATCACATCGCGACTCGGATTTTCCACCAAGGGTTAGGCTGCATGAAAAAAAGAAGTTTTGGTTAGTTATACTATATTGTCTCAAGTAGCGTATGGGAACTTTTGCGATTTTGGTAATTCTGGTGGGAAGTGGGATCACCCAGGTAATGATTGCTTTATTAAATGCTACGCTTAGAATCACCGTTGAGTTCAACAAACGGTATGCCACATTTTTCTAAAAATTTGTATTTTTGTTCCAGTGGCTATAGACCCTTCTCCTTCACATATAATTATTTTCACTGAGAGGATTAGACTGTTAAAAAGGTGTTTACAGTTCGATTCTCACGTGACCGAAAATTTATGTGACAGGGAAAGATCTGCTGCCACGGAAAAGCAAAAATAAAAGAGTCGATTTTCAGAAAAATGGGGTATATCAGTTTCTTGAGCTGAACCGTCGATAGGAAGGTGGTACGAATATGTTTTAAAGGTGGCAAAAGAGTGTTCTGGCTATAAAAAGGTTGATACGCACAGGTTTACAGTGTGTGTCCGGTGATGATGTGCCCATGCAGCTAGTTGGTAATAAAACCTATGTACACCTGTGAGAACAAGGAAATGATCAGTTAATTATCAACACTTTGGTTTTTTTGGAATATGGTTTAACAGGACAATTGCTGGAGAACATCATGGCACTTTATAAAAACAGCGTGTGTGCCGTAAGATCAACAGAAGGACTATCGGAATGGTTCCCCATCAGGTCTGTGGTAAGACAATAGTGAGTTCTCTCTCTGCTTCTCTTCGTCACCTACATGGATAAGATCACGAAAGCAGCAAATGACAACATCACTGTACTGAACGAGCTTCTATTTGCTGATGACCAGCCTTAGTTCATTATATACAGATGTAGAGGAATTTTTTAAAAACACACCACAAAACTAAATGAGGAATGTAAACACTTAATCATGAAAATCTCCATCTCAAAAACAGAAGCTATGAAGGTCAGCAGAAACCCAGGGAAACTCAATATCCTTATTGACGGAAAACAACTCCAACAAGTAGAGGAATTTAAATATTTGGGAAGCATCTTCACGTATGGACAAAGAAATAGAAACAAGAATTATTAAATCAAATGCAGTGACCTGCCAGCTACCACCCCTGCTCATTCACAAGAACATCCCAACCGAAGTGAAATCCCAGCTCATCAATAGCATCTTCATACCAACATTAACCTACCAGTGTCAAAATGGTCTCTAAACAATGCGCAAGAAAGGAAAATAAGTGCATGCGAAAAGAGGTGTCTTCGCAAAACCATCAACGTCACCACAGAAGATGCCGCATAAGAAACGAAACCATACGTCTACTAACCTAAATACCACCAGTAATAATATTCGTAGAGCATCAAAGAGTCTACTGGTTTGGACATCTAACCAGAATGCCCCAGAAACAACCTGCGGCTAGAGCTAACAACACCCGAGAATCCGGCTTCAAGTCAAGAGGAAGACTGAGAAAGACCTGGCTGTATGGGGTTAAAAAGGTCCTGGAACAACTTAACTAATCTATCCCAGACGCTACACACCTAGCACACGACCGAAACCTACACCTCCCCTCGATATCCTAAGGACACCAGAGGAAGGAAAAAGTAAAGTAAAAGTAAGTTTCCTTATCTGGTGTATCTACAGCCAGGAGTTGCACAAAAGCCTTCATTGTCTCTTTCATTTGAAGGCTGGTCTTGCTTCTCGTCTTCCACTTGCTGCTGTCTGTTGTTTATCTCTCATTATTCCACATTCAAAACTGATTTCTGCTGAGGCTTTGTCTCTTTTATGGGCATCTTTTTCCCCCACCTTTTTCCACTTTTCATTACCTAGTCCTCGAGTGTGCCCTGGCCAACCGCATCTAAGCTGCTTAAATACGAGGGAAAAACAAAAGTGTCTTGCTTTTTTATACCAAGTACATATGTCGTCGCTGTCGAAATCAGTCCACCTAGGTCCACATTTTCAGAATTTTTGAATGTTAGACTCTCTCGAAGCTCTACCAAAGACCCACCTTTCAACATCAACAAAATGCTGTTTAATGCTATGGCCAGGACTTTGCATTTCATGATTCTTTACAGAAACAACACATCAAAACCTAGTTTGTTTTTGTCTCCGATGTATAAAGTATCCTAAGAAACTTAAGCGGATTCCTTGCGACACCAACGACGTACTTTTAAAGGCAACACAACCGATTGCTTTTACAGAGCACAACGTCTTAGCTCTTAACAACGGTGTGTTTATTGTCCCACAGGTAGGATCTGTTCACGATGGCTCGGCCGGCGACGAGGCGTAGGGAGCAGGAATTCTTTAGCTTTCTCTCCAAGTCGGTCATCCTCCTGTTCTTCCTCCTAGTGAACGGCATCTCGTTTACCATCAAACCCGAGATGGCCACCATGTTCGTGGTGCCCAGCGTCTGCCTGCTCTTCCAGAAACGGTTGGTCGGGGTCAGCGTGACCGTCATGGCCTTCGTGGTGGCCTCCGCCCTGATCACCAGTTTCGAGTCGGACATCGTTTACGTGCTCGACGTGCACATTCTCTTCTACAGCACCGTGCTCTTAGTGAGTCGCGTTTGTTTGTGTGTCCCCCTGCTGCTGTTCAAATGTACTAACCCTGATATTTTTAGGAAAAAAATTAAGTTTCTTAAACTTTGATATGGGTTGTATACTCGAGACAGATTTGGTCGAAATTCAAATTCTAAAAACGTCGGGACACCCCCCCCCCCTCTACCCCCCCCCCCAAAAAAAGGGAAAAAAAGAAGAAACAACAATGACAACAACAACAACAGCAACAAAAACCCCTGGAAAATACACGGTACATGACGTGGCTACAATATTAAAAGAAGGAAAGCGTTCTCCCTTGAAAATATTGCTTTATGGGCTTAGAATAGTTTAGGCGATTGCGCGCTGAAGATAGGGCCAACTGTATAACCTCTCGCCATAGCCATGTCCATCCGTCTGTGCTCCCTTCTTCCCAAAACAGGTTCCCATCACGCCCGGTCTATACTGTGACGTAATGCGTGTATTTCATGACGTGGCAGGCTACTGTTGCCAATTGTAGGAAGAATATTATATCGAAAAGTACCCTTGCCCGCCTTCCCTGAGATTGTTTGTTTTGTTTTTGTTTTGGTAAGTGTTCTACGCCGATCTCAAATGCATACGGTCACATGAGCGCGCGGGACACATTAAGCTTATTCAATTTTGGTAGGAATTTATTTTGAATTTTCTCTGGACTGATCGAAGCCTACTCTTATTGATTTTAGGACCACCAATGGATCTTTAACATGTTGAAATGTTAAACATGCACACGGGATCTCCGATATTTTTCTCCCGTATCCGAAAAATCGGGGATGTGGCTGTAAGACATCAGTAAGACAGAGCCATTAGTCACAGTAGAAAGAGTCAAGAGCCCAGAGAAAGGGGAAAAGGGGGGGGGGGCAGAAAGTGGAGATGAAAGCAGATTGTAGAACATATTCAGAGAACAGAAAAACATTTTAGGGAAGAGAATTTTCTGTTAATGTTAGGTCTCGGGACCTATCAAATGAGAGGCGAATACTATACCTGTAGACCACGAGAGCCCCCGCCTGGCAACGTTGAGATAAAGCAAATACAGTAGGTTGGCAATGAAGGGTGGTGATCCAGAAGATCAGGGGTGTGGCAGAAAGATAACTGTAAGAAGGAGTCAAGGAGTAGCAGTAGAAAGGCTGCAGAAAGAGTCAGGAGCACAGAGGAGGGGGCAAGGGGGGTGAGGGGGTGGGGGCAGAAAGAGAAGACGAAAGCAGACGAAAGAATATTGCTAGAGAGCAAGAAAGGAGGTGAAAGGAGACAATTATAGAGAAGAACATTGTTCGGTCGCTACCCGGATTCGAACCAGGGACCTTTGAATGAGAGGCCAACACCTTAACCCCTAGGCCAAGAGAGCCCCCAGTGAAGGGTTTAACGTTCGTTTCATCTTTATATAAGTATGTATGGCTATGTAAGAGGTGGGACCCCCAAAACGTAAGAGATTAGACCTCCAGATGTAAAAAGTGGGACACTCAAGTGTATGTTGGAGATAGAGCCTTCAAAGGTAAGAGGTGAGAGTTCCAAATTTGAGAAGTGAAACCTCCAAAAGTAAGAAGT
This sequence comes from Aplysia californica, assembly GCF_000002075.1. NCBI lineage: Eukaryota > Metazoa > Mollusca > Gastropoda > Aplysiida > Aplysiidae > Aplysia > Aplysia californica. The sequence goes on from NW_004798175.1 coordinate 87,452, forward strand.
GAGACCTCTAAATGTAAGAGGTGGGACCTCCAAAAGTAAGGGGTGAAACCTCCAGATTTAACGTTCATGTATCTAATAGGACAGAACAAAGAGGAAGAGAGTCATGAAAACTCCTCAAACAGCTCTAGTTATTGTTTTATTCCCCGCTAGGGTTTCTAACTTGGTTCGTGGGTGGTTAGCGGGTGCTCTGGTGTGGTTTGCTCCTTCTTTCCTCTTAAGCATCTATCGTCCTTATCTCTCCTCCTTCTTTTTTACGTTTGTTGTTACTCTCTTGTAACACCTTTAATCTTCGGCACTTATATGACCTTATAGTGTTGCAAGTGCCGTAAAACTCTTTACTAAACTAAACTAACTTGGTTCACCCTCTTTAGTCAGTTCACAGTGTACCTTAGAGCCCCTTTTTCCGGGGTTTATAACAAAACAAAACCAAAAAAGAAAAAAGGGTGGAGAAGTAAGTTACAATTTAACACACCGAAGTTTATATCGTACAGCCCGATTAAACCAAACACAACTAAAGACGATAGATGTTTGATAGAAAAGAAGAAGCAAACCACACCAGAGCACCCGTCAACCACCCACGCTGGATGTTTGTGTGTCGGAATGTTATAATCTCCCTCTAACAAGCGTTGATGCGCGCTGTGTTTGCATTTGATCAACATCATCACCTATTCACTCAAAGTTGATTCCGTGCAACAATTCATTTTTTTAACACCCCCCCCCCCAAAAAAAAAAAACCCAACAAAAAACATTAAAGAATAACAACAAAACGCAGAAAAAAACCCAAATAGATCTAGCAACAAAAAAACCCACCAAAAAAAAAACAAAAAACAAAACAGAGGTTTTATGTTTCGATGTTGTTTGTTATGTTAGATGGTTGTTGTTGTCGTGGCAGCTGCTGTTACTGATGAAATAAGCTGTTTGGTTTTTTTTTCAATTTTGAAAGTACCGGGAAATTTGGCATTAGTCACAATTTTCATTGTCAGTTTTTTTGTTTGTTTTTTTTTTTTTA
>NW_004798175.1:90224-91528 GCF_000002075.1 Aplysia californica
TATATATATATACGTCAGAAGATACCACACAACATAGAATTTGAATGAATTGAGGAAGGTTTTAGATTAAAGTTAAATCATAGCCTTTACGGATTACCCGATCTCGGTAGAACATCGAACATGTATTTAATAATAATAATATGTAGATGCAACTCAACACGGAATTTGAATGAAACGAGAGGAAGGTTTTAAATCAGTGTTAGGTTATGGCCTTTGCAAAACTACCTTAGAAAAACTTGTAGGCCAGTATTATAATTACACATGTACTTATAAGTCCTGTTCTTTTTTTTCTCCAAAGAAACTACCCCAAAGGTGACATAGATTCTTTATTTTTCGGACGCTTTCGATCTTGTGACTCGATTACGCTATGAGAACGATCTCGGTGAAATACATCACGTGCATGTGCCGAATGCTCTTGCTTTAGGGACAGACACGCAGCTGGTTTGAGAAGCTAACGTGTACATAACACTTTGAAGGCATCGTTAGATTTTGATCATGACAGGCATGGTTGAACAGCAGGCATCATAAAGAATACAAATTAATAATTAAACCGATCCATTGTCAGCGTTTTTAAGTCTCAATAAAAAAAAAACATAATCACATTTTCTACAATGTCTAAATCTGATACTTTGGCTGAGAGACAGTTTTTTTTTCTTTGTCTTTACCAACCTTCCTCCATTGTATCGCAACTAGAACACAATGATTCATTAAAAGTCAAACATCTATTTGATGAATTTCACCGGTGTATCCCTCCACCTACCCGCCCTTCATTATTTTCTTTCTTTTTTTTCTAATTTCAGAAAAACGTTGCACAGCGAGCAAGTTTGGCATATGAAGCAAAAAAATTAAAAAATCGCAAAGAACAGGAGAAGAATGCTCGCCAACCGAGACCTATATAATGATTTATCCACATCCGGGTCATCTCCACTGAGATTTTCCAGAAGTTAATGGAAGAAAAATCAAAGGGCAGCAAACCATCAAATCTATTGTCTTTCTTTGTGATGACAGAGTTAATTGTTCCTGTATAAAGAACAGCTTCACAAGCGCGTGTAATGTATATTGAGTGGAATACATGTTCTGAGTGCGATGTACAGGGAAAACACTGCCTTATTCCGTTCCTTTGTTGTAATGCTTAACTCAGTCCGCGGGTTACGATGATGATGATGTTTGTGGTATTTTGTGTGAGTGAGTGTGTGTGTGTGTGTGTGTGTGTGTGTGTGTGTGTGTGTGTGTGTGTGTGTGTGTGTGTGTGTGTGTGTGAGTGTGTGTGTGTTTTTATTTTTTTTATATAGTAGAGGGTTTTA
>NW_004798175.1:93961-120673 GCF_000002075.1 Aplysia californica
AAAGTCATAGAAATATTCTTTTTGTGCTTATTGAGGTACAGTACAGGGTGATTTTACCTGCGCAACTGACTGCAAGGATAATTGGACAAAATGGGCAATATCTTTATTGCTAATGGTCATATTTAGACAAATCCCATATCATTCTCTTTTTTTTCTTCTTAACTGCTCATGGTTATTAAAAAGTAAGCCAACTAGATCAAGGTAGTAATCTCGGATTCCTAATATTATGGGCATTCTTAAGATTTTAAAACTTGTTTTTAGCGCTTTTCTCAACGTAAAACGGATTCCGTTAAAAAACAACAACAATGACCTTATCTTTCTTTTTCAAAGTATTGAGCTTACATTTGTGTGAAACTATATTATATTCTATGCTTTCAAGTACATGAAAAAAGCTAATAAAGTTAAGCAAAATGTTCTTCAGAGACATAGATCTAGTAGTAGGCCCCATGGAACATTTTATAAACCGTGAAAAGATGACTAGAAAATAACAAAATTATCTTACGATCTTTACTTGCACTTGCAATTTTTTTGACAAATTATAGTCTACCTCCTTATTTTATTTTTTTTTTACATATTTTTTTTCACTATTCATGACAACTGGCATGTATTGTTTTCAGTTATTATCAAGGAAGTGGATAGGCGGACCACGGGGTCTATCTAGCCAAAAGGATAGGTGGACCCCGGGGTCTACCTAACAAAATGCTAGATTTTAGGATGTGAACCCCGCGGTCAGCGTAGTGAAATAAGCAGATCTAGGTTTAACTAAGGATCGGTGGACCCCGGGGTCAACATAGTGAAATAAGTAGATCTTGGTTTATTTTATATTAGGACTGGCGGAGCCCGTGGTCAACATAGTGAAATTATAAGTAGATCTAGGTTTAATTAAGGATTGGTGGACCCCGGGGTCAACATAGTGAAATCAGTAGATCTAGGTTTAATTAAGGATTGGTGGACCCTGGGGTCAACGTAGTGAAATAAGTACATATAGATCTAGGTTTAATTTTAAGGATTGGTGGACCCTGGAGTCAACGTAGTGAAAAAGGTAGGTTTAAGGTGGACCCCGGGGTCTACCTAACGAAATACTAGTTAGGTTTTAGAATAGGTGGAACCTGCGGTCACCGTAGTAAAATAAGTAGGTTTAATCAAGGTGTCCCGGGCGTCCACCAATCCTTAATTAAACCTTCTTATTCCTCTACGGCTATGGTGACTCTGGGGTCCACCAATCCTTTTAAAATTAACTCTAGTTATTTCACTACGCTGACCCCGGGGTCCACCAATCTTTAAAGAAACCTACTTATTTCACTACGGTGACCCCGGGGTCCACCTGTCCTAAAACCTAGTATTTCGCTAGGTAGACCTCGGGGCCCGGGGTCCACCTTAAACCTGCTTATTTACGAGGTCAAATATATGGTAAAATAAAAACAAAACTGAATTATTTGTCAGTACATCCCAATTGCCATAGCGGCACGTATTAATAGTTGAATAATGCGATACCGAAGCAACGCGTTATCACAGTGTGCAGGGGAGAGCGAGGTGCCCGGGTCGCTGACCGGTCGATTCGGTGGTTCGGCTTTTGTAGATCTATGCATTTTTTACGGAAAGCCCTATTACTAGATCTATATGTGTTGTGAAAACTTCAACCTCTACAGCTCAGGCGTCAAAATATGTTGGAAAATAATTATACGTCCTGAAGTTTCATAATTTATACAGAATAACACAGTACACAGACAGTACTTTTTATTTCATAGAGTTATAAAAATGGCCTTCGTATAAAAATTGCCTTGTTTTCAGAAGCAAATTTTAATACATGTAGATCTAGATCTAGATCTAGTTCTACCGAATCGATTTTCACGCGAATTCAACCATTTTGATGATCTTTCTTTTCCTTTTAAAAAGATGTAGATCTAGGCCTGTTGGATGTGGCAGTGCGATTAACACTGAGTTGTTTAGATCTAGATCTCTAGACCCATCAAAACACGAGGCTTCGTGGCCGATCACAAAAGTCTACGGGGCTTATCGAGGCCGATTCGCCCTGCCGCGTGCACGTTCACTAAACTGCCTACTAGATAGAATCTACTACCAAAGATTCTCTACACGATCTTTGCTACTACTACTACTACTATATGTACTACTACGAGACAGTACGAGAGAGTGTCACTCAGGCAAAGATAGTGCAACTTTGACTCAGCCACGTAGTGTACACACTTTTTATACCCGAATTTAACCTGGAAGTCCATTCGGAGGATTTGACCTTTTCACTTGACCAAAGTGTGCCAAAATGGTAGCCTCGCTTTTGCCCCTCCATGAAGGAAAAATCTGGCCCTCATTCAAAACCTTGGGATTTAGCAAAATTTTGCGTATTGTGCTTTGTTCTTTACAATATTCATTATGATTATGATTTATAAGTTGTACACTGAGACAAAACCGTACTGAATGAGAAAGGTGCACCATTATGAAAGTGGAACAAACTCAGTTGCCTGAAAAGGGTAGTTTGAGCATGTGTGGCCTAATTAAGCTACACCCCCTCCCTTACCTTATTTAGGCCACAGTCCACTGTGGCCTAAATAAGCTAAACCTCCCTTCCTTACCTTATTTAGGCCATATGTGGCCTAAATAAGCACCCCCTTAATAATGATTCAAGCTTTTCAACATAAGTGCTTCTCATTGTTTCTTTCCACGTGAGCCGCAACAACCGGCTAAGTTCAATCTCACATTCAACATTTTCACTAGTGTCATCATGTTCAACGTAAAATTTAAACAGCACTGACAGTGTGAAATGATCTGAATCTGGCCTTGGCATGACAGAAAAACTAAAGATCTTCTCAAACATTCCCTTGCTCACAATAACATAATCAACAATTGTTTTTCCCTTATTAGCAATGCATGTGACATTCCCTTCCTCATCTCCCGGTGTCCTGCCATTCGCAATGTACAATGAGTTTTCTTTACAGAAACTAACTAATTGCTTTCAATAACTATTTGTAAAGGAAGCATCCCGTGACTTTCTTTGGGTACAAATTTCTTCTAAAACAACACCCGTCTCTTCAAAACTAGACAAAAGTTCATGTACGTTATTTTCAACAAAGTTATCATCTAGACGTCCTGTCCTAGCATATATCCCCTCCGATGATCCACTCAACTTCTTCTAACTTATCGCTAAAATCATGATATGCCTTCACAAGAGACTGTATACCTTTAACCTTTTCATTGTTATATACAGGCGAAAATTCATGCGGGAGGTAGGGGAAGCGTAGGACAACTTTACGATCTGTTTGTAAACAGGTCTCCTTCAACAGTAAACAAACACATTCTTTCATAGACATTTCTAGCTTTGTGACTTGGGTACCTAACGACCGACGAACAAAAACAGCAACACCCCCACCTAACCCGTGCTCACGTTTTGCAGAGTAAATATAATATTGTACTGGGGAAAGGCGAGGAGCAATTTTTCTTCGCTACATGAGTAGACCTCAGAGCAAGCAAAAATGTCATACGACGAACAAAAGTGGACAAAATCAAGGTTAAACAACTTTTGCGATATGCCATGAACATTCCAACACATAATTTTTTAAAACATTGCTTGGGTGTTATCTAGGCTATTGTTGTCGCAAGTCTGGGCCGGCCGTGTTCCTATTCTCTTGCTGTTGTCGAAGCCGAAGTCTGACCCTGCAGTCTCCTTGTGGCCACACCACCGTCCCTGCCCCCCGTTGCCTCACCACCGCGGTCGGCGCGGCTGGCTGTTGTCCTGTGGTGGTGACAGCTGGCCGTGTTGTGTTTGTCTATTGGTGACGTCTTCCATGTGAAGTCTTCCATTAAAAAAAAAAAACCCACGTTTTCCCTTTGCTCTCAGGTCTCTAAGTTCTTCTCTTTGCCGCGGTGTATGATCACCTGCGACACTCACCCCCTGCTCCTTTAGTTCCTCTCTGGCACCCAAAACAAGGAATTTGTCCTTCGAATGTTGGAATCTTGCAATAATAGGCCTGGGGCGGTCTTTCTGCCTCTTGGGCCCCACTCTATGCACCCGTGTGAAATCACGATCTTCCCAGCTTTTCTCCGTCACTTTTCCAAGTATTTCTACTACCTTTGTTCTTGCTGTGTGCGGCTCCTCCCTCAAAGCCTCCGGCACACCATAGAACATTAAATGTTCCCTCCTACTGTACCTTTCTGCCTTTTCCCTCTCCCCTTCCAATCTACTAACGTTATCCTGCAGTGCAGCACATTTCGAGTCAACTTCTTCTTTGTCAAGACATTGCACGTGATGTTGTTCCTTAATTTCACAAACTGAATTTTTTATTGAAGCTATTTCTATCTCGAAGCGCTCCAACTTTGCTCTAAAGTTCAATTTCAGAAAAGTTGTTCTCACTGTACTTTCGAAAGGCTTTGAGCTCCTCTAGGATCTCCAAGCTTATTTCCCTTGATTCGTGATTTTCTATGCTTTCAGAACAAACTGTGGGCTACTCACAAATAAAAATATCGTACTGTTTCGCTCTTCACTTCACAGATAGCAGAAGGGAAATTCGACAAACACTCGTTGTTCACAGACCGGACAAACACACCAGTTGCAAACAAACACTCTTCACAACCCAACACTCACTGTTACACACAATATCTACACAATATCTGTCGGGAATTTAGCAACAACCAAGAAAATCACAGATCGACACAAAACACAGCTGCACTCTAGCCAGACCAAAGTGAGACCGGAGAGAGAGAGAGAGAGAGAGAGAGAGAGAGAGAGAGAGAGAGAGAGAGAGAGAGAGAGAGAGAGAGAGAGAGAGAGAGAGACAGACAGACAGACAGACAGACAGACAGACAGACAGACGGAGAATGGAGAGAAAGAGAGAAAAGGGGCAAAGGGGGGGGGGGGGGGGGTCAAATTTGATCAAAAATTATGTGGCCTTTATGCTTTAAGCTGAGAAAAATCTGTTCAGGAAAGAAACCTTTACATGAAAAAGGAAAGCGTCATGATGACCAAGGGAAGAAACAGGCCGAGACTCTTCAACAAAGACGAGGTTCCCTTGTCCTCGTTTTATAGCCTAGCATTTGCAGCACAGATAAATCATATAAACATCGCAGATGAGAAGTGTTACTAGAGAGTGACATGCCACATCAAAAAGGAGAGATCAGATAAGGACGCCAATGTTTTTAGTAGAGGTTTTACAGAGCTCGCAACTACATAAGGTCGTATGAGCGCCAGAAGATTTGAATTGAAGTGTTACAAGAGAGTAACAAACACAAAAAAAGAAGAAGGGGAGATGATGACAATAGTCAATTGATAGGAAAGAAGAAGCAAACCACCCACCTAGAGAGTGACATACCACAACGAAAAGGAGAAATCAGATAAGGACGACAATATATTCGATTAAGAAAGAAGGAGCAAAATATATCACTGAACAGAGCACCCGTCAGCCACCCACAGCACACAGCCAGGAGCTGTAACTCTTCATGTGGTGGAATAATATACGTAAAAACCAATGCATCAAAGTACATCAGGAATGCAGTTACTATTTCTGAAGAGTGTGATCTTTGCCTTTAAATTGACGCATGTGTTTTCCTGAGGAGTCCTCAACAAAAAAGAAACAACTACCCAAAAAGCCCAGTAAAGGCCATTATGTGCCCAGACCTGATTAAGACAAGAACAGCACTGCAGATGTAGAATAGGAACCCCACCACAGTGAGTACACACCAACTATTCCCACAATGCAACTATTAAGGGCTGGTGGGGCACCTAGAAATCGTGTTTGGGGGTCAAATTTTGTAAATTGGGTTTATTACATATTATAGTACCTGGACACTTCCTGAACAATATCCAGAAACGTATGTAAGCCTTGCTACACCCTAAAGCTGTGTTTTTGTGTCAGGTTTTTCGGCGAAAGCGCATATTGTCTAGCATTTTCTTACCTGTATCGGCTGTTTTCTCACTATTCTACTTTTCACATATAATCCATTTTTCTGCTCTGTTTCTTATTCAATTTTAATGTAACTTTCACAGGATACAAAAAACACCTAGTTCTAAATTTTGGCTTGTTGAATTTGTGATTAATGTAGTAGTTTTTTATTTATGGGCTTAGAAAGCATGAATTTTCCTTTTTTTTTTCTCACTTTTTTCGCAACATCTCAATTGTAAATTTCATAAAACAAAAACTAAAGCATATATCAAAAATTCAACAAACCAAATTTAAGAGCGACATATGTACTGTTGGTATGCCAAATTAGAAGTGAATCGGTTAATATATAAGGAAATAAAATGGGATTGAAAAAGGTATACAAAATCCAATATGGCCGCCGTTTCCATAGCAATCGATTCACAATATACTTTTTGAACTATTGATTTAAAATCCCCAATAACACACGATATCCCACAGCAAATATCGACACTCTAGGCCTTGTCATAGCCAAAATAGACCTCAGGTGCCCCACCAGTCCTTAATAATAAATCATTAGAATCTTTAAAGTTCATCATATCACACCACAGCAGCAAACTCTCTGCTTTTTAAAATATATATTATTACCTAAGCAGACCCTAGAATACTCAGAAACATTCTCAGCTTCCCCTGAAGCATACAGTGCAAGCAGCCAATTAAGTGGTCAGACCCTAACAAACTGACAAGATCTTTCACTGTACTCATTCCTATCAGGGTGAAGTGAGAAAAATTTGTGTGAAATGCCTCTCCTAAGAACATGACATCCAGCCCAGGATGGGGTTCAGTCCTATAAACTATAACCTTTCAAAAACAAATCCAACAGCATTACTACCAACACCAACTAAGATTTAAAGTTATACTGAATATAATACAAATTTTCGATGTGTGGAAGAAAATACATACCAAGACAGCTAAAACATACAGCCATACAACCAAAACCACAAAGAATGAACAAAAACACAGGAGAGATGTTAATGTGAAATTTACTCAAATGCTTTTGTTCATTGTAGGCTACATATTGCCTCCATGTAGAGCCTTTTCTTTTAATCCAATTTTTCAACATCACCTTCAGTTAAAACAGTGCATCCACGTTAAATAAATACTAGCCAATTATGTCAAGATCGAGATGAACAATATTATGTAAGAAATTAATCTCATAGATCTGATTAGCAGGATGATGCCATTATACATCAGGCAAAGCAGATTCTGAATATAATGAGAGAATGGTTTGTCATATTTCATGCATAACAAACCACAGTAAATGGATAAAATGAACATATTTTTATTTTATTTTAAAAGGTCTTTATACATTTGAACAGATGAAGTCCAAAAGCTAATTGAAGAATAAAAGCAAAAAGGAACTAATGAGAAAGGAAGACATCAGAACGAAACATGAATTAATCAAACCAGTGACCATTCGTGACACATTTTAAAAAATTCCTGATTGTATTTTTGTACCTTCCAAAATAAGCCAAAAAAATAAACGTCACCAACAAAATGGACATAGATACTGATCTTTCGAGCAGCACTCTACAACGAAATGAGACACAGGAGAAATTTAAGCAATACCTGATTGTTTGCTCTTGTATTATTTTTTTTTATATAGTAGAGGGATTTACAGCGCTCGCAACTGCATAAGGTCATATGAGCGCGTGGGACACACCTAATACTTTTAGTGGGAAGGAAATTTTGAATTTTGCCCGGGTGGCGGCCGAAGCCTACTCTTATCGATTATAGACCACCAGGGCATCTTTAACCTGTGCAACTTGCACACGGGCCCTCCAAGATTTTTCGCCCTTGTCTGAGAAGGCTAGGTGTAGATCTTTCCTACCAGAAGATCAGAGGTGTGGCAGAAAGACAGCTGTAAAGAGGAGTCAAGGAGTAGCAGTAGAAAGGCTGCAGAAAGAGTCAGGAGCCCAGAGGAGGGGGCAAAGGAGGTGAGGGGGTGGGGGCAGAAAGAGGAGACGAAAGCAGACGACAAAATATTGCTAGAGAGCAGGAAAGGAGGTGAAAGGAGACAATTTTTAGAGAAGAAAATTTTTTGGTCGCTACCCGGATTCGAACCCGGGACCTTTGAATGAGAGGCCAACACCTTAACCTCTAGGCCATGAGAGCCCCCGTTTATTCTTTTGTTCTGCTTTTGTTTGTTGTTTTTTTTTTTCTTAAGTGTTGGTGCTTTTATGCCCTCTAAACACAATTTAGATCCTTTAGGAGATGGCTCTCAACCCTGAATACCAGGACAAACCTAGGATGACTTTCTCTTTTGTGAATTCAGCAAAAGTCAGACCTACTAATACAGAAGCATCTTCCAATGCAAGCAGAAACTTCGTTGGGTTTTTCTTGTGTGAGTGAACAGTCAGTGTACAGTCGAACTTGCTGTAACTCTAAAGGCCATCAGTCCAAATCAATCATCTGTAAAAATGATTCCCTCCTATTTTCCCCTGTGTTCATTTCTTTTTCTTTTCTATTTCATAATGACACTGTTCAAGACATTCACCTGTCTGAGACCAACATTTTTGTTCTTGACAATGGATGGCCATCTAGGACAACTTCAACTGTATTTCTTCTTCTATAATATCATGATAATTAAGAATTGAATAGTAAGTAGGCCTATAGCACTATAGGGCTACTAGGGGTTCTCGAAGAAATTAAATCGATGTGACAAAATCTTCAAAAGAAAATAAAGATTGAAATTCAAAACAGGATGCACTCGTTCGCAAAAACGTCAAATGTTCCACCTCAAGAGCACATAGGCTCTCCTCCATAGGGCATTCATGGAAACACGCTAACTTACAACTGAAATCACAAGACATAACTCTTTTTCCTTACACTCCTGACTTCTGTTCAAAAGTAATAAATTATTGTCAAGAAAAATCTTAACCCAGCATCAAAATCCAAAAAACTAGAGCAAAAAACCCCCAAATAATGACATTCCAGTGCAAGAGAAATACAGTCAAAAATGCACATATACATGAAAGAATCAAGAGGAAAAAAAAAATCACAATGAAAACTAAGTCTAAGCTTTAAAAAATCTTAACATGAAACTTATGGCACAGACACAATCAAGGCTTTTTTTGACATGTCAATAGCAAACATTTTTGCGACACCTGGGTGTTATATTTCTTCTATATCCACTTTAGTATGAAGAATGCAATGCTCTTTGGTATACACTGACCACTTTTCAACTAAAATGGAAAATCTTTTGAGTATTTGTCTCAAAATTCAAATTTATGATTTACAATTTTCTCTGTGGGTCTAATCAGCACTGGTCAGAAAAGTGTGCCACTGTAGAACTGAAAAAGGGTCGAAATAACAACAAATGGTTTATCCTTTCATTTTTGTGGAGTGGCCCTAAGGTGAAAAAAAAAAAAAAAAAAAGAAAACCCCTTTAAATTTACTTTAAACAAAAAAAAGAAAAGAAACCTGTGAGACGCAGGAACTAGATCTAGTAGTATTTACATGTTTATATGAAAATTCTGATAATGTATCCTGAGATCAGTATCATAGCAATAACATACTAACACGACCTCAGATCCTTTCTATGAGCAGGAAGGAGCCCGAAATAGACAAAACAGGTCAGGTCAACCTTGAGCCTAAAGTAGTTTGACTTGAACTCACTCCCTTCTGAATTTCTTTCCATTAAAAAAAAAATTGTGTAACGGCACGGAGGAAACAGGCCGTCGTCAATTTTGGGGCATATGGAGTTATTGGTATCATCTTAAAACTTATTTGTGTTGCTTTCAATGAAAAACGTATGCTTCTATCTTCAACAGAAGTTGAGATATTTTGAATTGAAATAGATAGGGGTCACCTGGTTTCAGAGGAAAAATTAGGAAGAAAATGGCTGCCAAAGCTGGGTGACTTCCAAAGCTTGAGAGTCCTTGGAAACTGTATATTTAGTTCTTGCGTCTTTAATCAACTTTTTTGGAGTAGAAGTCACACAGCAAATTGTTTTTAAAAGGGCATAAAAACAACCGAGCCAAATATTTAACATTTTATCAAAATTGCCAAACGGGAAGAAAAACGCTGTTTTCTTCAATTTCATTATTTCGACGAGCACTTGATTTCACCATGATGCCCAACAATCATGTCTGAATTCAATGTGCTCTTTTAAAAGATGATAAAGTGCTAACTGAAAATGTTTAAACATTTATGTAGGTTGTCTGAAAGCTGTTTCTGCAAATTTTCAACTTCAATACTTATATATGATATATATATATATGCTCTCATCCTTTGTAAAAACAATCTGCACCAGGTTCTCCCATGTTATTTGAACTATGTAGATTTAAAATATAGCAAGAAATCAATTTCCAAAACTAGAGTGGAATGGGCTCACTTATTAAGTGTATATTACAACCCCCCCCCAAAAACAGGACTAGAGGAAAAAGGAGAAAACCCGAAAACAAAATGCTCTACCTACTAATGGAATGTGAACACAGGACGTTTCGTTGACATGTAAAACCTCAAAAAACAAAAATAACCACCCCCCAAAAATATGAAAACCGACTTTGAAATTTCCACACATTGACTGTATAAATTGTTTCCACCATTTTCACACACACATGCAAAACACACAAAATTCCTGTACATGATACAATGCTAAAAAATACAATTTGTAGTGTTTATTATCAGAACAACTCCAAAGTCACAGATGTGATAATGACGACTAATTCGTTGCTCCACTAACCAAAACTTGTTTCTTACTTAAAGAATAAATCAACACTAAGTTACTAATTATAGTACAAATTTTCAAAAGTCAAAAATGTTTGAGGAATAAATGTTATTTCCTGGTAAATCAGATTTATAAAGATCAGCTGTGCTGCATTTTGTAGGTAGATTCTAAATCTGTGTAAGGTGAATTTCTTAATCTAATATTTTATTTCACTTTTAAAGATTTTTACAATCTTTAGAACAAGAAAGTTGCAATCAGTACAAATTTAAACAAAAATACTTACCATATGAATTCAACCTACTTTTCATAAATCATACAGTGTATACAAAGTAAATACCAGTAGTCCTTCAGATATTATGGATTCTATTGTCAAAGACTAGTAGTTTAATAAAATATTACCTCTACATAGCAGCAAAACAATCTTTAAATCCATGGCACACTCACATACAGACACACTGTCACTAATTATATTTCCAAAAATAAATACAAACAAGACGCTCTGTAAACAGATTCCAGAAAAGACTTGGAAAATGTCCAACCATTTCATCCACAGCTATTGTATTACTCCAGTCATTAGATTATCCAAAAACAAGTACACAGACATCCAACAATTTTACACCTGCAACATCTTCCATTCTCACTGACCCATGAATTCCACAAATGCAATGGTAAAAGTCAGTCTGCTTTGAACTGTGGAACAGGTCGAGGTTCCTCACTCCACGCGACATATATGAACAGGCCAAGAATTACGTGAACCACAGCAATCGCAACAATGGCTGCATAGAAATAGCTGCTTTGGGCTGCTACTCCCATGATACCTGCAAGATAAGATTAGATAAGATGAGGTTAATCTTTATTGTCCAAACATTGCCACTGGTACGCTGGCATAGTGTTTCACCACACATACACACACACTCTTTCACACCCTCTCTTTCATACACATCCCCACATAACATGCTTACATTCACACACACACCCAGTTACACACACACACACACATACATATATATATATATATATATATATATATTTATATATATATATATATATATATATATAAAATATATATATATATTATATATACAGTCGAACCACCATTACAAACGGACACTTTCCATTTCCCCCCTTGCATTTTTACTATACAACTGTGTAAAACGGTCACCTGTCCAAAGCAGCAGCGGCCACCTTATTTTATAAACCCATGGTCAAATTTACCAGCCTTCAGCGGCCAGGCGTGGTCACTCATAGCCCGACACTTTGTCATAAATTTTGAATCGGCCCCTCACGCTGTGGACGAGCCGTCATAATTCATTATCTTGTCGTTATTTTAGTCCTCCAATGAATGTTTACCCAAGTTGACCAATAGGTACGCCTAACAATGAATTTTCAACTGCTGGTGAGGGAAGCGTGATCCGTCATAACGTATAAGCTCCCTCCAAAACTCATGCACAAAATGACTGATCATTGTTTTGTTTACCTAATCTATAACAAAGTAACAATGGACATTGACGTGAAGTGCAACAGAAGCGTCTCTTGTTCTCCGAGTGGTGGCGACCCGTGTGTTTGTTTTACCTTGTAACTTGGTCTTCATCGCCTTTCTTACATAATATTTATTTTATTTTATTTTAGCAATAGAAAGAAAGCCAACCAAAAAGAACCAAACCACAACAACAACAAAAAACCCTTCTTTACACCCCCACCCACCTCCCTTTTTTTTTCAAAAGAAAACAAAACCCCCCTTGAATTAGCCTTATGGCAGTTTAAAGCCTGTGATCAGCCCCGGTTTGGACCTAATTAGAGAATGATTTGATTTCTTCATTTTGATCAGTTCTGACTAAGACAGCCACCTGTGTTATACGGCAACTTTTCTCTCTAACAATGGGTGGCTGTTTTACACAAATATATATTATAATTATATAGATCTATATATAATATAGGAAATGAACAATTGTTGACAATAATTATGACAACAGTCTGTACAGGATTGATGCTGAAATTGCTTCCAGGACAAGCAAAGCAAGCTATGCATTTGGTAGACAGTGAAGTAGAGTTCGGAACATCTCTGGTATACGCGAGTCAAAACTCAGTGCATAGTGCTGTTGTATTACCAAACTTATATATGGACTTGAGTTCCGCATATGGAACAAAACACATGCTAACAAATTCAACAGGTCTCATCTCTCTTGTCTGAGACTTGAGAGGGCGAAATCCTTTAGTATCTTCTGTGATATGAAGAAAATGCAGCTTAGACGGGTGGGACATTTGGTCCAAATGCTAAACACACTGCTCCCCAAGAGTATATTTTAAAACTAAGAATTGATATTTGGAAGGTGGAACACTAATGCTGTCCCAAAAAAAAAAAAGATATAAAAACACTGAGGAATTTCCTGAAAGATTGCTACATTTTTGTGGATGAGTGAGAAACCCTCTCTCTTGACTGATCACAGAGGCATAAAACAGAAGTGACATGTGGCAGCAAAGTTTTGGAGAAAAACAGAGTTAGTAAGGCAGAGGCAGAGAGGCAGCCAGGAAAGCAAGAAAATCAAGACAGTCAAATCCTGACAATGACCCTGTCCCGGCAAACCATATTTGCTCGGTTTGTGGAAAAATCTAAAAAAAGAATAATGCTTGAAAGTCACAGGCGAAGCCGTAAGAAAGTTTTTAAACAAAAAAACCAAAAAAAACAAACAAAATTTAGGCAGACAATCATACTTCCTTAGGAAATGAGATAGCACTGCTCTCTGCTGCGAGTTGTGGCATTTGTGATCATTACAGCTTGCTTGCTATTATTACTTTTACTGTTTTTACCATGTTAGTAGCTAGCAAGGTCTACAACTTCTTTTCCTCCTTGGATGTTACAGGTTATCATCTGTTCATGATGGATAAACTATTATAATCATAAACAGTATACATAATTAACTATGTGACATACCCAGCGCTTTCAAAGAAATAGTTGTGGAATTCAGGCATTATTAATAATGTAATTGTTGCTTTTACAACAAAAATGGGTAAATTAAGAATTCTTTAATCCTCCCATTAAAAAAAAGACTGAGTAATTCATTTTCTCGAAAAACAACAATATAATACAGTCCAACCTGCTCTAGCTGCCACCTGAAAAAGACCTGTACAAACGGCAACTTCCCATCCCCCCCTCCCCCTTGCATAAAAATAAAAAATGACACTGCATAGGATGGCTACCTCTCTAAAACAACCACTTTTCACCTTGACAATGGGTGGCCATCTTAGATCATTTCGACTGTAAGCGTAGTAGAGACAACAATTGTAAACATCTACTGAAAAGGGAGGTCAAGGATGTGAAGAGCAGCTGCAGTCCTAGTCGTACAATATTCAAACACAATCAAACATTTAAAATAAAAGTAATTCAGAAAGCAGGATCACCCACCTGAATTTAATTTGTGCTGGGACTTGTGAACCCCAAAAACCCCCAACTTTATGGCCAATTGAAGTTGTGCACCAAAATCCCCAACAAAGCAGTCAAGCTCAATGCTAACTGAGTTTTTAAAAAACATTAACCGTACCATTTCAAATTTTCTTTTCAATGACAGTCAAATTATTCCAACACTCACTCACCTTCAAAAATAACCGATTTACTGAAAAAGTAAGAAAAGATGGGTAGAACCACCATCATAATGGTGAAGACAAGCATTGCCTTCATGGCAGACCCTTCACTTCTTTGAACCATGATGTCTGTCTTGCTTCTGGGTGGGGATTAGTCCTGAAAAACTATTTTAAAAAAGGAAAAAGTAAATAGATATCAAACAGTTCTCTATTTGTTCCAAGTTTTACTCCTTACATGACTCAAGTCTTGCAGGAGCAAGGCAAAATGATGATTTTAAAGATATTATATCATATACAAAATAATCATTGGCCAGCAACATGGTGAAACTTTTCATGAGGAGAGAACTCCTACTACTTTTAAAATATCAATTCTTGCACAAACCACCAAAGTAGTACCTCAGATAATTTTCATGGAAAAATGAAAATTGAAACCTGCTGTTCAAACAATCAATGATATGTGCCCTTGTAGAGCAGCAAGAAAAGGTGACACCGGTATTTTAAAAGTACTAGAGGCACCCTGTTCCAAAACTTTAAAACAATATTTGAATTTCTAAAAGGCTTTAAATTAAACTTCCAACAGAAGACAATAATATCATCCCAATTTCAAAATGCAAAAATCTTCTGATACATTTCAGAAGTCAGTAGTAGTAGAACTGGTGCTGCTAGTTGTAGTAGTGGTAGTAGTAGTAGTAATCAGTTCTGACGGGAATTGTTTTTTAACGCAAATACAAAACGTTTATTTCTAATGTCCACTACTAAAATAACCACACACTGTATCAGACTGCAGGTGAGAGCAGAGACTGGTATTATATTGCAATGCTAATTTATTGCTTGCACATGTAGTTGCTACTTTTGTAATGTCTGAAAAAGCAAGTGAGCTGAGCCTGCATTGCTGATTTTTCTTGTGGGCACAGGAAAGCTCACTTGCTCGTTCAGGATGTCACATTGTGGTCTGAAGAGCACATATTGTGAGTTGAATGCAAGAAAAAATATTGTAGGAACTGGTCGATTCAATCATTCCGATATCCAAAGTTCACACCCAGTCTGCTTACTTGAGGGGTAATGAGTAATGAATCAAGTAGGCTTCGAGGCCTACGAGACCTTGCCATGACAGAGCCAGCCCCTCGGTATACCTTACCTAGTGACTAGTGTGCAACACAGCCATTCCTTGTCTATGAATTGTGTCCCACAATTGCGGCTTTGTGCCCAATCATTCTACTTTGGGCCTTGGGTTTATGGTAACTGACAGTTGAATCATTTAGATTTATTTGTGTTCTGTTTCACTTTATTTTTGTTGTGTTAAAGTTAATGTTTGTTGCTTTTTAGAAGGGGGCGGTGGGTTCACTCTTTTATCATCTCAAATTTTCATTTGTGGATGTGATATTTCCAAGGAATGTTGTTGTGTTTTTCGACATTTGTGGGAATTGGATGTCGCAACTCTTGAGATTTAAGCTTAATTTTTGTGTTGCTGACTCCTATGTTTACATCAATTCTTTTATCATTTGAATTCGATAACACATCTACCGTGACATATGATATGTTTCACAAAATTCTTTGGAAAGAGGAAAATGTGAAATCTGCAGTGACAATTTTGGCCAGCTCTATTCGGACTCGAGTTCGATTAGATTCTTTATCTATTCAGACTCAAGTCCGAATATGGGTTTTATCTATTCGGACTCGGGTCCGAAAAAAAAATGTTTCATCTAGATTCGGACTCAGCTTCTAAGTGAGTCATGTGAGTGTAAGGAGGTTGCATTTAATATAACTGTCGTCGGGGGATTTTACGTAAAACCAGAATTAGAAAACTAGAATTACCTACTAGGACTGTGTAACTGTGTCAAAAGTCAAAAGACTGCATTCTCATTGCCCAAAGGCAGTGTCTAAGTGCAAGGTAACCGACAACTCAGCGTCTTTTCACCACCACTGCAGCATCATCATTACTTCCATCCCCTTTTGTCTTTCTAAATGTTTAAGTTCATTTTGCTGAATGTTATAGTTTTTCATGTAAATATTTCTTTAAAAATCACATCGCACAAAACCAACAGCTGTGGCCTCTTCCCCCCCAGCAAGCCGAGAGTGCTTGATCGCTGTACTACGCACATTCTCATTGGTCGACATAATTAACTTTGCTCCCGGCAAGATCAACTCAAACTGGGTTGTTCTGTTCACACTAGTAATGTATTGAGGGCCAGTTTTGATAGATCTAGTAACTGGATAAGTTCACGTCTCGACTGTTATCAAAATTGAAACTTTTTTCATGACATGAATGCAGAAATATTTAGGAACAAGGGACAGAAGTCGGAACGGACGTCATGCTGGACTCAATTCAGAGTCTGAATAGTCACTTCGGACAATTTTACAACCTCATGCCATTGGTCATCAAGGACTAGGTTGACCACTCTTTGCTCCGCATAAAAATAAAAAAACCCACCCACAGTTCACGACTCGCGTTAGTTCATGCCAGAGTGGGGGGGGTTTACACTATTTCACCGCGACTGACGGCCTGACCAAGTCACAGTGACATGATCAATGATCATTATTAGAGGTGTGCGAGTAACGAGCCATTGCCAAAACGTGGGGAAAAACACACACATCTCACATTAGTGTGCATAAAATGTGATGCATTAGTATTTATTCCTCCAAAACGTATACACACGTCAAATATAGGATGTAGAACCTGCATTAGCAGTTACAGACCCCTTGCCAGCTTTGCAATCTTGAGTTTGTAAATTTTGTGCCAAAAATGTTCGTTTTTTAGTGATTCCTGGAGTGTCATTTTGAGCACACCAATGCAAACTTCAAAGAATGGCCAAAATCTAGTATTTTTGGGTGTGTGTTTTTTACGTGTGCTTCGATCCTATGTTATTTGTCATTGAGAAAGGTTAACTTGCTCAAGAAATCGGTTTATTTGTTTGCAAATAGACGAACAATTCGGGTTACTTGTGCGTCTGTCGTGTCGTCACGGACTAGGTGTTTCTGAAAACACCATTATTTTTCAGTAGAATCACCGTAGCTGGTTAAATCTCTTTGCCTATCGTCGTTTATTCAATACTTCAAAAGCCGTGATGCGCGAAAGGAACATCGGGTTCCTAGATCTACGATTTCGGTCGGCTGTTTAACATTCGCCGTTATTGTCGTCAATTTGTGACGTGCCAGAAGTCCGAATTTCGCCCACTTTTGTTTTGAACGGGTCATCAAAAGTGCCCGGATATAATTGTTTTCTTGAGTGACTTCCCCTTACCCGCGTCCCCAGAACAACGGAAGCAACGGGGGAAACAGAAAAACGAAAGTAGTCATTGCCTTCAGCGTCCGGTGACGCACAAGAATTTTGCGTTGAAGGTGACGTACTGGGCTGTTTTGCGTGTTATTAGGCTACTCTGTTGAATATTTTAGTGAAATTGCGGTGTTTACACTGGATTCCTGGAACAAGAGTGTGATGTGTGAACAATTTTAAAAAATTAATAAAAAAATCACAGAAAAATGACACAAAGTTAAAACTTGCACAATTTGTACAGTATACCTGTCTATCCCAACTAGATTTTGAAAAAAGAATTGAAACTAAGGGTGATTTTACAAAGTTATTGGTGTTTAAATTCAAATAACACTGAAAAAGGAATCTGATTCGATAGAAACACATCTTGGAGAACGTAGTTCGATAAAATCAAGGTTGTGAACTGAGATCGACCAAAGTTATATCGTCTTGTAGGGGGAAAGCTGAGCTTTAAAATGGTGGGCCATATGACGATATCACATCTTTTAAATCTGGAGATATCAGGGTGGGAACAACACCATAATTTGGAGGAAATGCATTGTACGCGGGCAGGCGGGGGCGCGCCGCTGGCGTCAGGGTAGTGAGCATGGTTGACCGTTGATTTAATGACCAACACATGGGTGGCACTGACCGCTGGCATGGAGCAACTAAAGGAGCGGTTTCCGGAAGAGTTGAACAGCCATAGGGTGTCCATTGGCCCAATCGATTCGGTTTGGTTTGGTAGGTGGGGCTGCCCAGATTGAAGGTGCAAAGCAACCATCCTGGCATACCAATCGCCTGACTCGCAGCCTAAAAAAAACGAGGCCGCAAATCGGGCGATCGATCAGCCATCAGTTTGCTAAGTGTAATATATATATCTTGGGAGAGACGCTGTTCGCCTAGCCATTAACTTTCACAGGCTTTATGGCCTAACGAGGCCTTGCCATGACAGTGCCAGCCCTTCGGTATAAACTAGACTCTAGCCTTTCCGTTTCCTGTTTCCATGGTCCCCATGCTCTACAACTCCAACAAGATCTAGATCTAGATTCTAGCACTGCTGGCAGGATCTGGTGTACGGGGTGCCCACTACGGCTGGATCGGGCCGATCGCCCAACTCGATCACTTGAAACTGAAAACTAACACGTTTGTTTTTGAGGAGATCGAGTCGGGCTATCGGCAGATCCCATCCATAGTGAGTAGTGGGTACCCCGTATCAGTATGCCGTATCTGGCTTACTTCAGCAGAGACTACTGTCGGAGTATATAAAGGAGGAGGAGGAGGAAGAGGACGAGGAGGAGGTGCCAGTCTAGGGCCTTCTAGATCTAGACCCTGCGAACAGACACTAGGTCTACTGAACTTTGTCGTTGGTTGTGCTTGTCTCTTCAGGACTCCGACTCCATGGAAAGTGAGTCACTCAGTCACGAGAGAATATTTGTTGACCAGTGTGAGTGTGAGCGTGTGAGTTGAAGTTGAAGGCCAAGACAATACTCTCCTAAGCCTAAGCGTATATCTACCTGGCTAAAAAATTTCCGTCTTCAGACTTTCAGTAGCCTACTTTCCTTGGACGCTCTAAAGTAAATTTTGGAGAACAATAAATGACGGTGTAAGCTTCACATTCGTCAATTGAATAGAGTCGGTAGTCGGTTCCAGCAAGTCAGATGCTCTTGTTTTGATGGTCTTCAGCTTCAGAAATCAAAAAGGGCAACAAAGTAGTGATGTAAAAAGATAGATTGATAGACTATTCCAACTGCACCATGGATCCAAACATTTACAAAAATACATGTACACCTGTTGCTGCTTTTTTTCTAGTTAAGTTAACAAAAACTACAATATAAGATATTAACATATCAGTTTTTTTTTAAAGGTCAAATATGGGTGAAATCAAATGTCATGCCATAATAATTATCACAATTCTCTATTTTTACGAAAAACAAAAGTTATTATGTGGTTGTAGTTTTATATTATTTATAGCGTCAAAATGGCAGCCTCCATGAAGAGCGGAGGCTCGGATCAGTTACTGTCCATAGTCAGACCCAGTTGGTCTGAAATTTGCAAATCTATTTCAGTATCCTCAGGCCCTGATGCGGTAGCCTCAATATTTGAACTGGCTAAACAAGCTCTTTGGTCGAGGAATAATGTCAACTCAGTCATTTTGTTTGCAACTGCTCTTCAAAGGATCAAACAACGCAGCAGACTCACTACCAGTGGAACTTTTGCTTCGTCTTCGACGTCTTCCAGATCTAGATCTAGATCTAGATCTATTACTCACCCTCATTCTATCAATGACATTGCTGACAGAAGTGAGCGTTCATCACTTGTTGTAGTCACCTGTGATGATTTTTTTACCCACTATTTTGAATATTTATGTATCGCTTTGGATGCTATAGGCAGCCAAACTGAAGATGATACAGAGGCTGCAAGTAAAGGTGAACTGGCAGAGGCAATCCAAATCATTGTTGCTTGTGTTATGGAGCTGAAATCCAAAGTTGTGAATAATTCTGCTTTGAACGAAGTCAGGGTAAAGGTTTTTACTAGCGCTGCTTCGGTACTCTTCAGGTGAGTATTCTATTAGGATTCCCATTGACTGATAGTTCTTTCGTAAAAGTCTGCGACTCAAGATAGGGAGAAAGTGAACTTGATTTGAGATTCCTGTTAGGAGGAGGATTGAATTAAAGGTTCAACATGAAACACTCCAGAATGATACAGTTAAATAGTTGTTTATTAAATTGAAACTTTCCTCCTTACTTTTTGTAGAGTTTATTAGTGTAGTGACAAAACTTCTCAGGGCACTGACTTGATATCCTACAAACTATCTCGATCCTTGCTCAGAGCCAAGAATTTTTACAGGATCATTTGTTCCTGCTCACAACATGTAGGGACTTATAAGATACTGAAGTGGAGGAAGGAATTCTGTAAAGAGCGACCACCCCATTATATTACGCATAAAACCTGCTGATTATGCATCAACGTTTCTCTTTAAAATTTCATTTGGGGGGGGGGGGGAGTTGCATACTCTTTAAAACATATATGTTGTGTGCGTGTGGCAAGCATCATTTTCCCCCATCTCTCTACCGAAGCCGATTCAATGATTTGTCGACACACCCATGAACGGCATTGTGAATGTCAGAAGCAGTCTACCTACTTATACAGCTGTGCGCAGTTTCCAGAGACTCCGGCTTGCTTCAGCAGAGAGAAGCTCCGCCCACATTCTAATGGCTCGCATAATTGCCGGTGTCATGCCTTGAGTTTACCCCTACCATGAGATTACTCCCCGTCCTTCTTTAACCTGGCCCCGCGGAAAATTGCATTTTTGAAATAGAAAAATTGCAAAAAATTGCAAGGTAAACTGCCTAAAAATTGCCAAACAATTGCAACCTTCCCATCCCAGGCGCTTTAATGCGGGCTTTAACATTTTTAGTCTAAAAAACATGAAAATTTGAGTACCGGTAGCATAAAAACAGAACAGCCTTTTAAAAAATCACGACCCGCAATACAAATTCATCAAATGTTTTTAAATTAACAACATTTACTAGTGAGCATTTGCCAAATGGTGGGATACCTGGGTGTGACAAATGAGGTCCTAAATCAACTTTATGTAATAATTTTTTATTCCATATTAATTATATATATATAGCCTAATGATTGTTCTTTCAAGCTCAGTAACTGCCAAAGCTGTATGCAATGGTCTTGGTGTAATTCTGACTTGAATGACGAAAATAGCAAAAAGTTCGTTCACAACAATAATGACACAAATTTATGAATACTCAAAGTTCCTTTCTTCAGGTAGGCTGAGGTTATATTTTGAGACATAGCAAGCAACTTTCAAAAATACATAGAATTGACACATTATAAAAATGTTTATTAATTTTTTATAAAATTACTTTTTTATGTCATAATAGTTATGAACGAACAATAAGTGACAAAAAAAACTATCAATTATGTCAAGTTTCATTGACTATACAATTGTCTAAAATAACACTCTGGTCCAATTATAGTCAAGTGATAAATGAAAGACCATTTAACAGCTATTTTTAAATGCTAACTGGTCATAGGGCACGTTATGCATAAATTTTAAGTTCTAAATTTTAAGTTTAAATTTTTAATTATGACACACCGTTTAGTTCATAACTATTATGACAAATTTTACTTTGGGCCCCAAAAATTAACTTATTGTTCTGTCTTTCACATAAAATGGTTTTCATTTTTATGAGACTCTCCTTAAAATATGATATTCCTCTATGTAGGAAGAATTCAAAGTTTATTTACTGTAAAACCCTTAGAATACCTTTAAAATGGTTCGTTCATAACAATTATGACAAACTTCAATTTTGATCTAAAAATTAATACATTTTGATCTGTCATTCATTTTTAAAAACTTTTATTAAATGAAATTTGTCAACTTTATTTCATTTTTGATTGGCCGAACCACCACCAGCCTCCCCCACCCCCTCTCAAAGTGGACACAACTCTAATTCTAGTCAATACTACTCATTTATTTCTTGTGTTACTATGAAACCTTACAGTTAATTAAAAATTGTTAGTAAGTTAGTAAAAAGTAAGTTTATTCAGTGTTTAAGGCCATTGGCCCACATCACATCTCATAAAACGCTCATTTGATAAGTAAAGTTTTCATAATGAATAAGTACAGGTTGTACACATATATACTCTTATCATGGGTCAAACATTGCATATTTCTGTCACTGGGCCGAGTCAGGCTGGGAGGGATTAACAATTTCCTTTGATGGACAAAGTGTGAGCAATAAAAAATAGGTGTAATTCATCTTCAATTTCATGACAATTACACCTCTCATAAGGGCGAATTAAGTTAATTTCCACCGATAGAGATGTGAATCCTCGGAAGAACTTAAAATTGTTAGCAATCAATCATAGACATGGTCACTCTGTTGTGAATGTGCATGTGAGTTGAACATTTGCATGCAAAAATTACCTATAAGATAAGGAGATAATTGACTTTTGAGGATTAGTTTGTCTGACATAAACGAAAAAAAACCCCAACCCTTTAAGTTTCGAAAACAGTGGTTTAAATTCCCCTTAATATAGAAAACCAAAGGGTGACGGAACCTTTTAAGTTGGCCTGGAAAGGGGAGCCCTGCACCCCAACAAACACTTGACAATAAAGAAGAGACCTAACCATAACCCTGGCCTAACCCTCTATATATTTCGTTGTGGTTGCTCAGCTTCGGAATTTTTCCTGAAGTGGATTGTATCAGGAGCAGACATTAGATATTCAAACATAATTCGTTAATTTTTAGGAGACTGTAAAAAATATTTTTATTCCACAGTTTGGATGTACAATTTGAGGCTTTACTGCTGGCAAGGAGAGCTGTCCATCTGATGCCAAATTCTCATGTCGCCCAGGAAACATTTGAAAATCTATGCTGCCATTTGGTGGAGCGCTGGCATTTTGTTATGCTGAATGACAAGTCAAGAAACACAGCTTATCAACAAGCTATTGAGTTTGTTTTGGAAAGTGACAAGCCTGGACTCACAGTCTGTGATATTGGTTGTGGCACAGGGCTCCTCAGGTACATTGTTTTTACCACTTTCACTTTGATGAGAGTTAAAAGTATTGCCAGATTTTTAAGTCTCTACAGGGTTTGATGTGAACATGGAAGAGTCAATTTTGTATTCTGATTTTTAAAAATGTCATTTCAAGTTTTGAAGCTATCATTCCTGCACTATGTTATGCAGTGCAACTAGGAACGAACTTGTTGGGCCCAACCTTCAATTTCATTTAATCCAAATGTTCATTTATTTTTATAGCACTGTACAATGTGAGCTGCAAGTAGTGTTACGGTATTGGGCCTAGCATATGGCAACCTTTACTTCCACAGACCAGCACGCAATTAATTGCTTAGTTCCATGTCAAAGTTACCTTGTCTAGTTCAGTAATCAATGTGCAGTACAGTATATCTCAGATACAACAAACTCAAATTCAACAAACAATTCGGATTCAACGAAAGGAGATGGATTTTCCGCTTTTTTAAATTAATTAAACTAAACAAAATAACTAGGATTCAATGAAGACATAATGAGCTAATGGGGATTCAACAAAGCTGCTTGCTGAGCGAACATCCCCTGCTGATTTGGCTTCACAAATTTTTCACACATGCTCCATCTCCTTTTGTTAAATTTGAGTTTTCATTGAATCCGAGTTCATTGTATCCGAGTTTCACTGTTTATCTTATAAATGTTGAAGTGGTTCATCTCTTTGTCTCTGTTCAGACAAACTACTTGTTCCTGTATTTACTGTAACTTTCAAGATTTGGTAAAAAAGTCAAGACTATTTTTATCTGGTTTTTGCAGATTCATATTTCTAAGTATGGATGCTTTGTTTTCTTTCTCTGCAGCTTCATTGCTGCAATGCAAAGGAATTGCAGCAAAGTTTATGCAATTGATTGCTCCATCGTTATGTGCAAAATTGCCAAGGAACTTTTGACTTCATCAGACTTCCAGGCCAGCGTAGCTTCTAAAGTCACAATTGTCAATAAGATGTCTTCTGCTATGTCTGTCCCAGGAGATATGCCAGTGAAGTAAGGCGTATTTGTGTTTTTCCTGAAAAGTGAGTTTTACTGTAAGGTGTCACTTTTCATCAATATAAAGCAGATTATTTTTCAAACATTTAACCTAAGAGTGGACTGCCCTCTGCTGTATTTAATCAATTGTGAATGCTATGAATTCATGCTTTCAGGCCAGTTTTTGATAGGGTTATTGCGTCCTACATTTAGTTTTTTGCGCTTTTATTAGTGGATTTGGTTTTTTGGGGTTTTTTTCAGAGTTGCTGTCTAACGTGTTTTTAAGTTTTTAAAATAAAGAACTATTTATTGTAGATCTATATATTTCGTTATCTTTCGCAGAGCTGATGTGCTGGTCACAGAAATTTTCGATGCTGGACTTTTTGGAGAAGGAATTTTACCCACTCTTTGCCATGCATGGAATTATTTGCTGAAAAGAACAGACTCATCGATTGTGAGATAATTTTGACTAAAAAGTATTTGTTGGAAAATAATAGTTTTTCTAACAGTTAGCAAAATCATTTTACCTTGATGCCTTTCTCTTTCTACTACATGAATACAGTTGTAGAAATATAATATGTATACTTCAGCTCAGTTGAAGTATTGTAATAGCCTTGAAGACTAGGTGCAAGTAATGATTGGAAGCTAATAATGATATTGATGTGCCGAGTTCTACCTGCACTTTCTCATTCATACACTCTCACACATGATGCCTGATGCACTTCAGGTTTTTTAAAAATAGTTTTATGTAGGCCCCTATATCAGTTTATTTTGTGGGATTTCTCAGAATAAAGAGAAGAAAAAAAAGAAAAGAAAACTACCAGTGTTATTTTTGCCATAAGGAAGATTGGGCTGCAAAGATAAATGCAATACATGAAATGGATTTAGAGATGATCTTAACACATGTTACACAAATAAAGCAGACAAACAATTAAATGCCTCATTGTTTTTCTTTGCATTGTAGCATTCCATTTCTTTCGGCTTGGGTTATCTTTTTCAATATCAAGGACATACCAAGTCACATTCCACCCATTTGCCATTTCTCTGAGACTTCTTAACATTATTTATGAGTTGAACTCACTTATCACTAAATTTTTAGAATCCCTTTGAAATTCGTTTTTCTTTTTCAGAGGGCACAAGTTATACCACACAGAGCGACTTTGTTTGTTCAAGCTGTTCAGGCTGACCACATACAGAGAGAACACAGGTGGTAACTTGGGCTAATTTCAACTATTTGTTTTATGTCTGTAGTGAAGTGAATTTCATTTGAAAACATGTTTAAAATTAATTACTGGTTGTTTGTGTTTGGAAGTTCATGATGCTCAAGAACAGTCGAAATTGTCCAAGGCAGCCACCCATTGTCAAGGAGGAAAGTGGTTTTCTTAGACATCTGGACATCTTGGATAGTGTCATTATATATGTACAATCTTGGATAAAAGATACCAGGGGTGAAGTGGGAAATGGTTGTTTGTACAAGTGATTGTATTGGACTGGTGGATGTCAGAGTAGGTTTGATTGTAAACAGAAATTTGGCAGACCAAGAATCCGTGTCATAAAGATTTAGGGTTCAAGTATGGTCTTTTTGACTGTATATCCCCCACAATGGCAGAACTCATTTAAATCATGATGGATGGAAAACTCATGTGGATCCAACACCTGTTAGAGTCATAGATTTTTCTCTAATGCCTGATGTTAGATACTTTGGCTGTTCAAACTCTGCTCATAGTCCTGACAGTAAAGCCCAAAATCCACTTCATTTGAAGCACCAAAATTAAATTAGTTGTTTGAGCCCAAATAAACAGTTGGTCCATGAATGCAGTCGGAAAACTGAATATATGTCAATATATTATTTTGGCTTGCATAAATGACAAATCTTTAATTTAAAGCACCTTAAATTATTGAGATGCACATAATAATGGCCATGAGGTTTCTTTTCTCTCGTATACTTTCAGGTACCTCTTAAAAGAAAGTTCATTTGTACTGAAGTCTTGTGGAATAGCAATTTGCAGCTCTGTTGGTGTGTGCTGTTCTGATCCTTACACAACTTATGACCTCAAGAAGATAGCCGGAGGTTACAAACCATTGTCTGCTCCGACAAAATTCATGGAAGTTGACTTTTATGATCTTGAGGTAAAGAAATCTGAAATTGTCATTTCCGGTAAAGGAAGCATTTGAGAAATTTTATATTTTTTGTAATGTTAGATTGAAAAAATATTTGAGACTTGGTTTCAGGTTTGAATCTGTTTATAGTCAGCCACAGACTTGTTTAATCATATGAAGATATAGTTGTACTCAGGTATATTGGGCAATTTTGGAGGCATGTTTAATTAACATTTTTCCAATCCTGAATTTCATACCGCTTAGTATTTTAAGAGACCCTTTAAGTATAAAGGGTAAACTGAAAGTTTACTTTGTTTGAACAATCCAGGAATAAGTTAATCTCACAGCCTGATCCAGACCCAATTCATGAGAGTGAAGAAAATTCCATTTATTTCTAAAACAACAACACTCACAATCTTTATTTGTCTCTCAGGGAAAAAATTTGTCTTGGTCAATAGCATTGATATTACTATGTATAAGTGCACTCTCGCATACACACAAGATAAGGTATATATTTATGTTACATAATGAAACAGTGAAACACCTCTGCTCCCTAAATACGCAAACACACCTACTCTCTCTCTCTCTCTCTCTCTCTCTCTCTCTCTCTCTCTCTCTCTCTCTCTCTCTCTCTCTCTCTCTCTGAAACAG